>NC_056731.1:746459966-746619966 GCF_019279795.1 Protopterus annectens
AGAGGAATTCTCTTTTGGGGAAACCTTACATGCCATGAGAGAGCAATTCCAATGGCAAGAACAAGATTTCTCAGACTCAAGAAAAAGGCTTAGAACCTTTCTGCACCTACCACAACATAGGCCCTTAGCTATACCTCCAGTTTTGCCTGTTGTGGATGATGCATTTAATGATGTTTGCACTGCACCTGATTCCTTACCACCAGCCCCTGCCAAACCAGACAGATTTTACAGGGTGCCTAACACTCATCACCACCTTTTCAAGGCCCCACTTGCAGATCCTGAGACTATATCCCAGGGGCCTAAGGCAGTAGCTTCTACCTCTACAAAAAACCCTCTCCCTTCTGAAAGGGAAGCCAGGTCATTAGACAGATGGGGCAAAAAAGTCTACACCTCTGCCACTCTCTCAGCTAGAGCTTTAAACTGTCAGTTTCACATGATCCAATACCAAGAGTTTATGCTTGATCAGTTGACTAAAACTTTCTTCTGAAGAACCCTTAGATAAGAAATATGTTTTAGAAATGGTGAATAACATACAGCAGGTTAGTAACCATTCTTTGAAATGTGGCTATGATGCACTGGAGGCTTCATTTAGATCAGCCATGACTGGCACAGTGATAAGAAGGCATGCATGGTTGAAAGAGCAGGTCCTGCCGGATCACGTAAAAGCAAAGCTGCTAGATGCTCCTATGGATAAGGACAGTCTATTTGGTACCTCTGCTCAACAAGTAATGAAGAAAATGGAAGAAAAGGCAAAATCTGTACAAACAGTTAAGGATTTCTTACAGGTTCAGCCACCTCGGTTTAGCAGAAATTGGCCTGCCAAAAATTGGTCCTTTCCAGACTCCTCAAAGACCCAAAGAGGCAGGTATAGACGCTCTAGAGGCAGAAACCAATCCAGAGGAAGTGCCTACAGAGGACGACAGTGGCAAGGTAATAACCAGCGAGGTACTGACACAACCACTGCCACTGCAACAGGACAATCACAGTGACTTGGCCCTGACACCGCCTACCAGAGAGCAAATAGCAGCACCTTTAGGCGGAAAGTTAGCCTTATTTTCACAAAACTGGCACTATATCACAAAAGACAAGTGGATTTTAAAAACCATAGACCAAGGCTACAGGTTCCACTTCCACACCTTACCAGTAAAAAGAGGAATGCCAAACTTACCTCCAACTCAAAAAGCAGAAGCTCTAAACCAGGTAACTCAGCTAACCAACATGAGAGCTGTGGAGAGAGTACCAGTAAATCAACAGGGCAAAGGATTTTACTCCAGACTCTTTCTAGTCCCAAGAAAAGAAAAAACTTGGAGACCCATTCTCAATCTGTCCGTCTTAAACACATACATCATCGTTCCAAAATTCAAAATGCTGACCTTACAGCAACTTCTTCCCATGCTGGGCAAGGAGTGTTGGCTGGTGACTCTAGATCTCAAGGAGGCATACCTGCACGTCCCCATCCGACCAATTTGCAGAAGATACCTCAGATTCCTTGCAGGATCAGAGCATTATCAATTCTCAGCATTGCCCTTTGGCTTATCTACTGCCCAGAGTATTCACGAAATGCCTGGCATCAGTAATCGCTCATTGCAGGCTACAGGGAATCCAAATCTATCCATACCTGGACGACTGCCTGCTACAAGCGGACAACAAAGACAAGCTGACAACAGATTTACAAAGGGTCATTTGCTTGCTACAAGCCCTGGGATACACAGTCAATTTAAAAAAGTCAAGGCTGATCCCATCCCAGACAAGAACATTCTTGGGTGCAGAATTGGACACAGTAAAACAAATGGCATTCCTGACTGCAGAAAAACAAGAACAACTTCCTCTTTACTTCTTGGCATTAACAAAGCAGAACAAACTAACAGCAAGAAAAGTACTGCAGGCCTTGGGATTCATGGCATCATGCATAATCCTGATCCCTCACGCCAGACTGCATATGAGAAAGCTACAGTGGTACCTAAAAAACTTATGGTCTCAACACAGACACAGCTTAGAAACCGAAATCCCACTAATCCCATGCCTGAAACAAGAATTCCTATGGTGGGCTCAAGCATGCCAGGCAAACCTAGGCTTGCCCTTCCACAAAGGTCAAGCGAACCAGACCATCACAACGGACGCCTCAGACCTAGGCTGGGGGGCACACATGTTGGACAAATGCATACAAGGATTGTGGACTCCAGACCAGCTGCACCTGCACATAAACCAAAAAGAAATGCTGGCAGTACAACTAGCAATCCAGAAATTCAAGCCTTTCCTCAAGGAAGGCCATTTATTGATAAGGACAGACAACACCACAGTCATGTGGTACATCAACAAGCAAGGGGGCACTCATTCTTACCCCCTATGCAGAATGACTCTGGACCTTTGGAACATGGCTCTGAGCTACAACATCCAGTTACAGGCAACCTTTGTGCCAGGAAAAGAAAATACCCTAGCAGATATGTTAAGCAGAACCACCTCGGATGCTCATGAATGGATGCTGTACCCGGACATCTTCAAGGCCATCACAAGAAAATGGGGAATGCCACAAATAGACCTGTTCGCATCCCCACTCAACCACCAGCTCAGGAAATTCTGCACAAGGACGTGTCACCCTCTTGCATGGAAGGTGGACTCCCTTTCCTTCAGTTGGAAAGGCCTGACAGCATATGCATTCCCACCTCTTCCTTTGATGCACAAGGTACTACTGAAAATCAAAGAGGAACAACCAAGGGTAATTCTGATAGCTCCGAATTGGCCAAGACAACACTGCTATCCCTTGCTGAGGAGCATGTCTCAGGGGAGAATGTGGTCAATACCCCTGATGCCTTTGATGTTAACTCAGAACAACTACAACATCCTGCATCCAAACCTAAAAACCTTACAACTAACTGCCTGGAACATCACTTAAGAGCAACTAATCCAGACTTATCCCAAAGGGTTAAAGACATTATACTTGAAGCCCGCAGACCTTCAACAAGAAGGAACTATGCAGGAAAATGGAAAAGGTTTGCCACTTGGAGTGCTGAAAGAGGAAAAGATGTGTCAAACATAGACATTGCTAACATCCTGGAGTACTTGGCAGAGCTTCTACACACAGGTCTGTCCTATTCCTCCATCAAGATACATGCTTCAGCTATTTCTGCAGAATACAGCTTTGATCCACCTGTCTTCTCACCCTCTACTCAGGCAATTCCTCAGAGGGATCAAGAATGTAAAACCTCCTAGGAAACCACCACTACCAGCATGGGACTTAAATTTTGTACTAGAAAAATTGACACTCCCACCATTTGAACCAGCAGGAACAGCGGATCTTCAACACCTATCATGGAAAACTGCTTTCCTTCTGGCAATTACTTCAGCAAGAAGGGTTTCAGAACTCCAGGCCTTAATGGCAGTACAACCCTTCCTGATCTTCCATCAAGATAGAGTCTCCATGAGAACTAATCCTACATTTATGCCAAAGGTGGTATCCAGAGTGTCCTTAAACCAGGCAATCCACCTACCTACCTTCTTTCCCAACCCACAGAACAGGGGGGAAAGGCTACTGCATACTTTGGATGTACATAGACAGTTACGCTACTACCTGGACAGAACCAAAGGTAACAGAAAAACTGACCAGCTGTTAGTGGCCTATGCACCAGGAAGGGAAGGAAAAGCAATTTCCAAACAAACAATCTCCAAATGGATAGGAAATTGCATAAGATTCTGTTACTCCTACCATGGAAAACCAATGCCACAGAACATAAGACCTCATTCAACAAGAGCTACAGCCACTACCACAGCTTTCTTACGAGGAGTGGCAACCAAGGACATTATTGAGGCGGCTACTTGGACCTCCGTGCATACATTTGCCAAGCATTACAATTTACCTCTATATTCTAGATCCCGAGCAGGGTTTGCCACTGCTGTACTGCAAGGGATCCTAACTACACCATAATTGTTTTTCTTCCTCCACCCCTAGTTTAGCTATGGTATTCTACCCATTTGTTATGACTGCAGATGCATCCATGAAGGACATAGTACAGTTTTGTACCTACCATAAATGTAGATGTCCGAACTGGATAGCATCTGCAGTCAGGATTACCCACCCTCCTTCCCCTCTGTGGTACTCCTAGGGTATTTACACTCCTAATAGCTAGCTGGGGGGGAGTCTCTTATGGTGTATTTGTTTGTATATATGTACATACATGCTTATTTTTTGTATTTGCCTTCTACCTTGTCTGCATACATTGGCATTTATCCAAATTTAGCCTTCCAAGAGGGCAACTGGCATCTGGGGCAAGAAACACTGAAGAAAATGGCGTCGGCTGATGCCTTTATACCCGAAGACCAGCAGAGATGACGTCGGGTGAAGTGCGACATCAGCGGCCGGACCCAGACTTTGGAATCCGGCCGACCGAAGGGCTGCCTGACGACAGGACAACCCATTTGTTATGACTGCAGATGCTATCCAGTTCGGACATCTACATTTATGGTAGGTACAAAACTGTACTTTTCTCCTGCTTCTGCCTTACGCAGTTGTTGTGTATATATGTATATATATATATATATATATATATATATATATATATATATATATATGTATATATTTCTTTTCAGTTATGTTCTTCTTGGCATGAATGTGTTATTCTCTCTGTTGACTTCTGGTTTGCTTGCAAACTAGATCTGAGGTAAAGGCAGAGGGGGATTGTGGGAGTTAGGTTGGTCTCGAGCTTCTTCTCGATGCAGAGCTTGCCAAGCGGCCGACACGGAGCCGAGGATGGGCTCCGAACCCAGGTGTAAGAACAAAGGTGAGATGAACACTCCACATGGAACGTTATGGTAAGGACATAACTTCTAATTCTCTGAAGTTGCTTTCATGGAAGACACTTTTTCTGGTAGCCATAACTTCAGCGAGAAGGGTATCTCAACTCCATGCTCTTTGCAGTCGTCCTCCTTACTTAGTGTTTCTTAAAGATAGGGTATCCCTCCGTACTAATCCATCCTTTTTACCTAAGGTTTCCTCTCAAACAAACCTAAACCAAATGAGTGATCTCCCCGTCTTTTTCCCTAATTATTCCAACAGGTCGGAACAAAAGCTACATTTTCTGGATGTTCACCGCCAACTTAGATATTATTTAGACAGGACTAAACAATTCAGGAAATCTGATTGGCTTTTTCTATCGTATGCGGAAGGGAAATTGGGCCTTCCAGTTACTAAAGTATCCCTTTCAAGATGGCTCACCTCTACTATTACCTTCATCTATGAGATCAGACATCAAAAACTACCTTCAAGACCTAGAGCTCATTCAACTAGGGCATTAGCTACATCCGTAGCTTTTCAGGATAGGCTGCCAATAGATTCCATTTGTGCAGCAACCACCTGGGCTTCTCCTCATACCTTCATTTCACATTACAAATTGGACATGGTCTCCAGAAACCGTGCCGACTTTGGTTCCACTGTTCTCAAGAGTCTGTTCCGATAGGCCACCCAGGATAAGGTGCTAGGGACGCGATCCCATCCAGCAAGAATGAAGGTGAGATAGACAACTTAACATTAAGAAGTTATGTACCTACCATAACGTTCCATGTTAGTTGTCTTCTTCTCGCCTCCTTTCTTGCGTCCCACCCTCCTTCCCCCCAAGCCTGGACAGACCGATAGGAATTCATTTTGTGATCTTCCTCTGGAAGTTGTCATTCCCACACGTTCTACCACCTCTATTTCCCCTTTTGTTCGGTCTGGGATACCTTACACTCAGGTTTATATAGAGGTGGGTTACCCTTCTCCATACTATGGAGACTAGAATTGCTTGGTCTAGTTATCAAACGAGATCTGAGTAGTTACTGCCTAGCATTGTGGGATATAGGGGAGCCTCGAGCCGGTGGAATTAGCTCTCGAGCTTTAGTATTGGCCGAGTCGGAGCCGAGGATCGGCTCCGAACCCATCCAGCAAGAAAGAAGGCGAGAAGAAGACAACTAACATGGAACGTTATGGTAGGTACATAACTTATTTTGGTATATTGGCAGGCGAAAAGGGCATTATTGCCTGCCCTGAAATATTTGTATATATGTATTGGGTATTGAAAGCTTCAAATTATATTTGCCTAAATCAGTTTATATTTTTCTTTGCCTTTTTGTTCAAAACAATGTGTTGTCATCAGGTTAAAAGACAGTCAAAAACGTTATTTCACAGCATCTGAGTAAGCTGTGCAGTACAGTGAGCAGTATTTTGCTAATTTAATTTTTTTCCCTGCAAATTTTCTTTTCCTAGAACCAATATGCAAGACTTGAAAGATGTTACAAACAATGTACATTATGAGAACTACAGAAGCCGAAAGCTGGCTGCTGTTACGTATAATGGTGTAGATAACAATAAGAGCAAAGGGCAGCTCACCAAGTAAGCATTCTTCATTGGTCATGCTTTTTTTTCCTCTACGAGTGTTAAGATGTGGTCTGTCAGAGGGTCTTAGGACTCTTGACATTTATTATTTTGTAGATGATGGATTCATGGTTGAAGTTGTAAAATAAGTGTCAAGGAACGTGATCCATACTTGGAGAAATATTAGAAACCTACAGGATCCATATTTTTGCAGTACTTCAGTGGAAATAGAGTAGTTTGAATTTCTTGTTTAGAAACACCCTTTCCTAAAATCTTAGCAATTTCTAATTTATTTTGGGTAACTGTGTAAAGGCATATCTAATAGAGTTTATTAAGATCCAGTCTGAAAACTTGTCTTAACACTTCCCAATGCCAAGTTTGTTGACTCCAGTACTCCTCAAGGATAGTCTGCTGAATACAGCAGTCAGCAATGGGGGATCAACATCAAAGATTTTGAAGTTTCAATGCACTTTTTTCAGAACCAGGTGTACTAGTCAGGGAGTGAGGGGGCTAATGATAAGCAGGCATAAACGAAAAACAAAAGCTGCTTTGTGACTGACGAGTTGTGGAAGATATACACCTAAGAACATTGACTCAGCACTATTTTGCCACTTGAATTGTAAAAGACTGTTAGCTGCTCTGTCTGTGGTGCATTTTAAAGACATGACTTAAGCTTTATCATCAGTGATCTTGTGCCATTTCTAACTCTGGGTAGTTTTTTATGATTTTGTTTGTGAGTGAAGTCCTATTACTGAGTTCAGCAAGAAAAATGCTGCTAAAACATATGCATGCTGCATCTGCCATGGAGAGGCAGATGAACTCGTTTAGCTATTAGACTTCAATACATTTTTGCTTCTAACCAGAATCCATCGATGTTGGTCTTTTAATTTTGCCTTATGATGCTTTCATTATTTTCTCAAGGAATCCATAACTTATTTTACTGTAAAACGAACATTGTGTCAGGAGTGGAAAATGGGAAAATAGACATAGTAGCGTCCGCAAAAGAAATTTGCAGACAAAAAGTCCAACTGTTTCAACATGCAGCATCAGTATAGAGCCCCTCCATACAGTATAACCTATAAGATCAATGTAATATTGTTGGGTTAGTATTGAAATTACCTGTTTAAGAAATGCCTCCCAGATTCAGTAAACTGTGTCTTTTTCATTGAGGGGGGGACCTACTAGCCGGAAATATTTCGACTTTGCTGACTGGACACAGTCTCTAAATCAAGAAATACCCGATTAAAAACTGTTGCACTTCTTGCTACGTGTAATTTTTTGTTGTTGAGCCCTACTACACTATCATGTACTTGGATGATTAGCATGTCTGGAAAAACAAAATGTATGCAATATTTGCAGGCAAGAAGGTGCAGAAATAATTTCTGCATTTCACTGCTTGTGATCTGTTTAAGAGGTAACTATAAAAGCATTGCAGTGAAGAGTTGGTTAGTCCTAAGGAAGCAAATTCGTGAGGGTTTCTGGTGAGAGAGAGTGTCAAAAGCTTTTGTGGTAAGTCTAAGAAGATGATAGAATAGCCTCCCAGTATTTCTATGGGTATTTAACAGTATTAAATAAATTCAGAAAAGCAGTAGTTGTGGTGTGATGAGGACAGAAGCCATGTTGGGTTGAAGACAGAAGTGTGTTTAATATTACACTGAGAGTTGCATATGAATGTTTTTGTTTTTTGATAAGGTGGCAGTTGACCTATTGTTTGAAAGATCTGCATTGGTTCCATTCTTGTACAGTGGAATAATGAATGTTTTTTTTCCCATAGCAAGAGGACTTTATTTTCAGACATGAATCAATTTTATCAGAATTGAAATTGGATATGCAGTAGCCTCAGCTGCTATTTTAAGATATTTGCCGGGTAAATTGTCAGGTGCAGTTGTAATAGGCTTTAATTTGACATTTTTTGATGGTATCTGTGGGAACTGGTTGGAAGGAGAAATGTTATTTGAGTAGGGACATCAAGAGCTTGATTGTCACCTTATTGCTTAATGGTTGTACAGTCTGTATAAAGTCGTTAGTGAATTGGTTAGCTGTGGTATGATATCTTTGTGTTTTGGTGTTTGCTATGAAACTTGTCCTGCATTTAAGTTTATTGATAGAAGACCAGTACAAGTTTGAATTATTAGTGTATGTTTTGAATGGTTCAATATTTTGAATGGTTCAATGTTTTCTTATCCTTGGGCGATGAGTTGTTTTGTTAGATTTCTTAGCTTGTCTGTATGCTAGTAAAGTGGGAGATGTTTTATTTTGTTGTCCAAACCTTACATGCTGTCTGTTTCAAAAGTTGCTCAGCTGCTAAGCATATCTGTAGGGCAAGACTGGCTCAGACTCCTTATTCTGAGGGGGGCTAGGATGTTATAGAGCACCTAGGAAGATTTTATTAAACTCAAGACACTGCATCATCTAAGGGGAAGACTCTTCAGTGACTCCCAGTTAGAGATGTCATGTATTAACAAGTGCCTTCATGAAAGGTAATACGTTTTCTTACAAGGCTGTAATGTATTTTAGGGCTGTTGCTTTGGTATCTTGTAGTATAGAGTGGTACTTGGGCTGTCTAACAGAGTTCATCAGATGACATTTTATTTGGAGAGGATGTTGGGATCCATTCAAGGGTTGGTTGGCTGTGGTTTTAATTCTGTTTGGTATGGTTATAAGTTAAGTAAATGTATACAGATGTAGATTGATTGGATTATCAGATTGTGTGGTTTGCCAAGATATATTAACATCACCCAATTTTATGGGTTCATGAGGAATTTTTGAGGACACCCAGCAGAGAATATCTTCTAGATTTTTAGCATTGTTATCTGGGAGTATGTGTAGTCATATGATTGTGATTGTCTTAAGTATTTAGTTTTTGTTTGGTTGGTAGGATTTTTGAGTTAGAAAAAGCTGACAGGATGTGGGGGAGAGAGATATCTAGTGTGATTTTGTAGAAAAGTGACACCGCCAGCTTTTCTATTGGCTCTGATTAATCTGATAAATTTAAAGCCTGGTGGGGGTAGTATATCATTCCCTAGATAACTCAACTGTTTGGAATACTGCAGTAGTGATCTCACCAAATAACTGGATGTCTGGCTGGAGTACCAAAGCCAAAACCTTCCATAGAGCCATACGTCCAACTTGTAACCTCCTAAGCATGTTGGCGTAAGGGTACATAAGCGGATGTATGAGTGTAAGTTCTTAGATTATCTTGCCACTAGTCTGAAAGAAAGTCTTGCATGCTTCGGTCTGTTGTACGCATGATTGTTGGTAACTTTTGCCGTTACTGGTTCAGATAAGTGCCCTGTTGAAGAATCTGCCTTTATTGTTTTCAGTTTTGCTGTTTGTTGCTCTATTAGATGTCTTCCAGGAAGGTAAAGTGCAATTGCTGTAGGCAGATTCCCTACAAGGAGTTCCACTCCCATTACCTTTTCTGCTTAAGTACAATTACAGAAAATGTACATTCTTAGTCCTTTGTTCCAAAGACCCTAAAAACTTGACTTTTGTCTTTTGAGTCCTACTTGGAAACTCATCATCTTAAGAACCACACTCAAGCAAAGATGGCAGACTCTTCTAGAACTGATATGACTGCCCTGTCGGACTCTGACATGACATACCCACAGAGATTTCAGCACCCATGGGTACACTTAACAGTTGCTCAGACCGTTGCGACCTTGACAGAGGCCGATATGGAGTCTGAGGTTCGCACATCAACTGTCCGCTTTCTTTAACTTTGAAATCCTACCAGCCATGAAGCTACCAATGATTTTTGAAAGGGGGGAACCCCACTTAATTTCCAAAAAACTGAAAAGCATACCACAGAGCTTCATTAGAGAGCAAATTTCCAGATCACTCTAAGATGTTCATCAAGGGTTGGATCCCCAAAGGTTAGTCAAAGTGGATGTCACTCCTTAAAAAAAAAAAAAAAAAAAAAAAAAAAAAAAAAACACTAAAGACATTCCTTCCTCCTAGACATCCGAAGAAAAAGAATGGATGCATTTTTTACAGAGCCTATTTAAGGCCATAATAGCATGCAGGCCAACATCCTCTGCAGGGCCTGCTGCTTCTACTATTTCCTTTCCACTCAACAAATGAGACAGCTCTGAAAATGAAGAGGATGAATCAGACTCATATGTGCACTCTTTAGCATATGTATCCCAAATCCAGTTGGCCACTGATGGTGAGGATTCCCTTTCTACTGACTCCCCTGTTGGAGGCCTTTCTTGGGGAAACTGTTAATATGATGAAGCATTTTGAATGGGAATCTAAGCATACTTGTGAAATTCAACAGAGATACTATAACCTCTTGGACGTAGGCATCCCTGCTACTATACCTCCTGTCTAGAGGCTTTCTTGGATGCCAATGCATCCACTTCCACTCCACCAGACTCCCAGCCATCAGCACCTAAAAGGCCTGAGAGATTTTACAAGGTACCAGAGGACTTGATATTTATGTACAGAGCCCTTTTGGAAAACCCCTCTGTGATGTCCTTCAAGAATGCAACTGCAGTCATAACATGTGGGTTGTCCTGCCTCAGGCAGCCCTCGGTCGGCCAGATTCTACAGTCTGGGTCCGGCGTCGGCTGATGTCTCATTTCTCTCCGACGTCAGAGTGGCTGGAGTACATAAGCATCCGCCGACGCCATTTTCTTCAGTCTTTCTTGCCGTGTGGTGCCCGAAGCAGAAGCAGTTCGCAAGTGCCGGTCGGTCAGCTCCTGTATTCTTCGATACCGAAGTCATCAAAAGTCATCAAAAAAGCTAAGTACCCTGTTGGGGACCTTTTCTTGCCTCAGCCGATGTCAGAAATTACTGAAAAAATTAACAATTGTCTTTCTTGTGGTAAACAAATACCTCATAAGGATTTCCACTCTTACTGTCTTCCTTGCCTTGCCCCAGACCACGACGTCTCGGCCTGTGTAGCCTGTGCTCGCTTCAACAAGCGCACTCTCAGGCGCTGGGCGGAGTTCGCTGAAGATTTTTTCGGCGATAAATTTGCTTACACCATGCCGTCGGTACTCCCGACATCGCAAACTCCAAAGAAGCGAAAGGACCGGGACCGACATCCTCGGCCCGCGTCTACCACCGACTCCACGCCAAAACCCAGCGCGAGTGCTCCGGTTCCCTCTGAGACGGTCTCAACACCGCTCCGAACCGAAGACACCGCATTACCGATGACTCCGATTCCGGACATCACTCCGATGCCAGTTATCGTTTTTCCTCCAGATACCGAAACCGAGGAAATGCCCGAGACCATTGCTGTAGACAAGGTCACTTCTGCACGTGGAGCTGCCAGGCCTCCTATGGCCATGTCTATTAAGGCCTACACTAGGGCTAAGGCAGCCAGCAAAACAAAGCATCTTACCACTACTAAAACCTTACCTCAGCCTACTCCAGAGACACAAATTATGTCCATGGCTGCTGACTTAATTTCTATGATTAGAGGTTCACAGGCCCATCCTGAGAGAGGATCCCAGCCTCCTTCTGATAAAAGGCCCCGGATTGAACCCTCTGACCCTATTCCTTCAGATGAAAATTCTGAGGGCTCTGTCCACTCTGATAGCCAGGAAGAGCTCTTCCAGACCTATGAGGACTCGGATGCAGATGATTCCATCCCCTCGGCCTCCCCTCCTGAGGATATTTCTTTTGGGGAAGTTCTGCATACCATGAGGGAACATTTCAAGTGGCAAGGACAGGAATATTCTGATTCCAGAAAACGCCTTAGGACTTTCCTTAAGAAGCCACAGCACAGGCCCTTAGCTATTCCCCCTGTACTTGATGTTTTGGATGATTTATATTCTGACTCTAGTGCTACCCCTGATTCTCTTCCTCCTGCTCCAGCCAAGCCAGACAGGTATTACAGGGTCCCAGAAACTCATTCCCATTTATTCAGGGCCCACACTGCTGATTTGGAAACTATTTCACAGGGGCCTAAAGGAGTTTCAGCTTCCACCTCTAAAAATCCATTGCCCTCCAACAGGGAAGCTAGGTCATTAGAGAGATGGGGTAAAAAGGTTTACACATCCACTACCTTATCTATGAGAGCTTTGAATTGCCTTTTTCATATGTTACAATATCAGGATTTCCTGTTAGAAGATTTACAAAAAACATTAGCCACTCCTGATCCTTTAGACAGGAAGGCTTTGCAGGAAGCTGTACATAACACTCAGCAAGTAAGCAATCACTTCCTGCAGTGTGGATATGATGCACTGGAAGCTTCATGTAGGGCAGCTATGACAGGGGTAGTCATTCGTAGGCATGCGTGGTTAAAAGATCAACCTCTACCAGATCATGTAAAGGCAAAACTTCTGGATGCACCTTTGGAAAAGAACAAGCTTTTTGGTGCTAATGCTAAGGATGTGTTAAAGACCATCGAAGAAAAAGCAAAATCAGTTCATACGGTGAAAGATTTCCTCCAGGTTCAACCCCCCCAGATTCAGTAGGAATTGACCTTCAAAAAACTGGTCCTTTCCTAATCCAGAAAAGTTTCAAAGGGGTAAAAACCGACGTGGCCGAGGAAGAGGCCAATACAGAGGCCCTTACAGGGGACGACAATGGCAGCCAGGAAACCAAAGAAGTGACGCAGGGGTTTCACCTGCCCTACAGCCACAATCTCAATGACTTTCCTCTACTTCCGCCTACCAGGGAACAAATAGAAGCTCCCTTGGGCGGGAAATTATCTCTATTTGCAGAAAATTGGCACAGACTGACAAAGGGCAAATGGATTTTGGACATTATAGACCCGAGGGTACAGGTTCCATTTTCATACCTTGCCAAGAAAACAAGGCATGCCAAACCTACCACAAAACCAGAGGGCAGAGGCTATCAAGCAAATCACTCTGCTGACGCGAATGAAAGCAATAGAAAAAGTTCCACAACAAGAACAAGACCAGGGGTTTTACTCAAGACTGTTCCTTGTTCCAAGAAAAGAATCTCAATGGAGACCAATACTGGACTTGTCCGCATTAAACACCTTTCTCATAGTACCAAAGTTCAAAATGCTGACTCTACAGCAACTCCTTCCCATGCTGGGCAAGGGGTCTTGGCTGATTACTCTGGACCTCAAGGAGGCATACCTGCATGTCCCTATCAGACACAGCTGCAGAAGATACCTCAGATTTCTTGCAGGGCCAGAGCATTATCAATTCTCAGCATTGCCATTTGGCTTATCTACTGCGCCCAGAGTATTCACAAAATGCCTGGCTTCAGTAATTGCTCATTGCAGGCTCCAGGGGATACAAATTTACCCGTACCTGGATGACTGCCTCATACAAGCGGACGACAAATTGATGTTGACAAAAAACTTGGACTATGTCATACGATTACTTCAAGCTCTGGGATACCTTCATACCTTGCCAAGAAAACAAGGCATGCCAAACCTACCACAAAACCAGAGGGCAGAGGCTATCAAGCAAATCACTCTGCTGACGCGAATGAAAGCAATAGAAAAAGTTCCACAACAAGAACAAGACCAGGGGTTTTACTCAAGACTGTTCCTTGTTCCAAGAAAAGAATCTCAATGGAGACCAATACTGGACTTGTCCGCATTAAACACCTTTCTCATAGTACCAAAGTTCAAAATGCTGACTCTACAGCAACTCCTTCCCATGCTGGGCAAGGGGTCTTGGCTGATTACTCTGGACCTCAAGGAGGCATACCTGCATGTCCCTATCAGACACAGCTGCAGAAGATACCTCAGATTTCTTGCAGGGCCAGAGCATTATCAATTCTCAGCATTGCCATTTGGCTTATCTACTGCGCCCAGAGTATTCACAAAATGCCTGGCTTCAGTAATTGCTCATTGCAGGCTCCAGGGGATACAAATTTACCCGTACCTGGACGACTGCCTCATACAAGCGGACGACAAATTGATGTTGACAAAAAACTTGGACTATGTCATTCGATTACTTCAAGCTCTGGGATACCCAGTCAACTTCCAAAAGTCCAGACTGCAGCCATCCCAGCAAATCTTCTTAGGAGCCAAACTAGACACAGCCTCTCAAATGGCTTACCTGACAGAAGACAAGCAAGAGAAGTTAACTCATTACTTCAAAGGTTTAGCAAAACTCACCCAGATGACTGCAAGGAGATTCCTACAGGCCCTGGGTTACATGGCATCCTGCATTCTCCTGGTTCCATTAGCAAGACTACACATGAGAAAGCTTCAATGGTACCTAAAAAGCATTTGGTCTCAACACAGCAACAACTTGGAGACAATCATACCGCTCATTCCATGCCTACAAAAGGAATTCCTATGGTGGGCCTCGGTGAGCCAGGCAAACACAGGTATGTCATTCAAAAAACCACAGATAACACAGACCATGACCACAGACGCCTCAGACCTTGGATGGGGGCCGCACATGGAAGGCAGGTGTATACAAGGACAATGGTCTCCAAAGGAAACACATCTGCATATAAACCAAAAGGAAATGCTGGCAGTAATGCATGCCATCGAGGCCTTTCAACACCAACTTCAGCAAGGCCATTTACTGATCCGGACAGACAACACCACTGTGATGTGGTACATAAACAAGCAAGGGGGCACTCACTCTTACCCCCTTTGCAGACTGACAATGCATCTTTGGGAAAAATCACTGAGCCTAAACATCCAGTTACAATCCCAATTTGTTCCAGGCAAAGACAGTGTGTTGACGGACAGCCTAAGCAGGAATTTCACAGATCCACACGAGTGGAGGTTACATCCGAAGGTCTTCACACAACTCACTTCGACATGGGGTAGGCCAGAAGTGGACCTATTTGCCTCTCACCTCAACCATCTTCTACCAAAATTCTACACAAGGACATACCATCCAAAAGCTTGGAAAATAGATGCTCTTTCATTCAACTGGAACTTCAGAACAATCTATGCATTCCCACCTCTGCCACTGATGACCTCAGTATTACTAAAGATCAAAGCAGAGAGACCCGAGGGAATCATAATAGCTCCGGACTGGCCAAGACAACACTGGTACCCACTACTACGGAGCATATGTCACACCAGGAGGTGGGCACTTCCCCGATGGCCTCTACTTTTGACTCAACACAATTTCGAAACAGTGCATCCAAACCTTCAGACACTGCAGCTAACAGCCTGGGAGATCCCATAAATAACCTCAACCTATCACTCTCCAAGGAAGTTCAGCGGATACTAACAGAGGCTCGAAGACCATCCACCAGAAAGGTATACTTAGCAAAGTGGAAAAGATTAAGCAATTGGAATACCAGCAAGGGACATGATGCATCATTGTTGAACATCCCACTCATCTTGGAATATTTGGCAAATATGCTAAAGAACGGCCTCTCATAATCTTCCATAAAGATACATGCATCAGCTATTTCAGCTAGATACAACACTGATCCTCCTGTTTTTTCACACCCTTTGCTAAGGCAATTCCTCAGGGGAATCAAGAACATTAAGCCACCAAGAAAGGCCCCAGTGCCAGCCTGGGACCTCAATTTTGTCCTAGAAAAACTGACTCTACCTCCATTTGAGCCAGCAGCTTCAGTTGACTTGCAATTTCTCTCATGGAAGACAGCTTTCCTGTTGGCAATTACCTCAGCAAGAAGGGTTTGAACTACAGGCCCTAATGGCAATACCACCGTTCATAATTTTTCACAGAGACAGGGTTTCATTAAGGACCAACCCTACTTTTATGCCAAAGGTGGTATCTAGGGTTTCTTTAAATCAAGCCATTCATCTGCCTGCTTTCTTCCCCAATCCTGAGAATAAGGGGGAAAGACTGTTGCATACCCTGGACATTCACAGACAACTTCGATACTACCTGGACAGAACCAAGGCCAGTAGGAAGTCTGAACAACTTTTTGTAGCTTACACCCCTGCAGTCCAAGGAAAAGCAATTTCAAAACAGACTATTTCAAAATGGATTGGACATTGCATCAGATTCTGTTATTCCTTTCATGGAAAGACTGTTCCAGCCAGTGTCAGACCACATTCCACCAGAGCTACAGCCACCTCTACAGCATTCTTAAGAGGGGTGCCTACTAAGGACATTCTAGAAGCTGCTACATGGAGCTCCGTGCATACATTCTCCAAACACTACAATCTTCCTCTATACTCCAGATCCAGAGCAGGCTTTGCTTCGCAGTCCTGCAGGGTTTGATTGCCACACCATCTTTTCCTAGAGCATTCCTCCTCCCCAGCTAAGCTATGGTATTCTACCCACATGTTATGACTGCAGTTGCATTCTTGAAGGACATAGTACAGTTTTGTACCTACCATAAATGTAGATGTCCGATAGACATGCAACTGCAGTTGGATTTTCCCTCCCTCCATACCCCTCTATGCCTAGGGTCCACTCCTATCCCTGTTACCCTTAGCTGGGGATATCTGTTATGGTGTATTTGTTTTATTGCTCATTTATTTGTCTGGAATCCTGTTTTTGTCTTCCAATTTGATTACAGCCTTCCTTGGAGGGCACCTGGCATCTGGGGCAAGAAACACTGAAAAAAATGTCGTCGGCGGATGCTTATGTACTCCAGCCGCTCTGACGTCAGAGAGAAATGCGACATCAGCCGACGCCGGACCCAGACTTCGGAATCTGGCCGACCGAGGGCTGCCTGAGGCAGGACAACCCACATGTTATGACTGCAGTTGCATGTCTATCGGACATCTACATTTATGGTAGGTACAAAACTGTACTTTTTCCATGTCTGCAGACAAGACCTTAAAGTTATTGGCTGCTGGCAGTATTCTTCCTTTGGATAAAGACAGCAGGGCAATGGACAGATTGGGGGATGAAGGTTTATGCTTCCTCCGCTCTGGCCTTTAGAACTCTGAATACTTATTGTCTGTCCTTGGTGATCTAAATAAAACCTTGTCCTCCCTGGAGAATTTATTAGTAAACAGTCTTTACTTTTGATGACTTAGGCTTCCCACATTGTCAGGCACAGTATTAAATGCATGCAGTTGGGGTGCAATAGAAGCTTTCTCCAGGGCAGCTGGGACAGGTTCTGTGATCAGGAGATGTCCTTCATGGATGCATCTGCAGCCATAACAACTGGGTTGTCCTGTCGTCAGGCAGCCCTTCAGTCGGCCGGATTCCAAAGTCCGGGTCCGGCTTCGGCTGATGTCGCACTTCACCCGACGTCATCTCTGTTGGTCTTCGGGTATAAAGGCATCAGCCGACGCCATTTTCTTCAGTCTTTCTTGCCGCGTGGCGCCCGAAGCAGAAGCTGTTCGCAAGTGCCGGTCGGTCGGATCCAGAGATTACTTCTACCGAATACTACTCAAGACTTCTAAAGCTAAGTACCCCGTTGGGGACTCTTTCTTGCCTCAGCCGATGTCAGAAAAAGTTAATAATTGTTTAACCTGTGGGAAACAAATACCTCATAAAGATTTCCACTCTTATTGTCTGCCTTGTTTAGGCCCAGCCCACGACGTAGCAGCCTGTTCGGCCTGTGCTTCTTTCAACCGACGAACGCTTAGGCGTCGGTCGGAGTTTGCTGAACAGTTTTTCGGTTCTGATTTTGCGTACATTATGCCGTCGGATCCTCCGACTACCCATTCTGCCAAAAAACGCAAAGATAAAGACCGACACTGATCCGCGGTTTCGCCGAAACCATGGTTAAGCAAACATGAGTGTCTCGGTTTCGGCCGAAACCGAGAAAACTGATCAAAGTACAGCTGAATCTACCTCTACAACTGAGGCCCCTGCTACCATTCTTGAATCGGCTACGGTGGTTGCCACTGACTTATCAGACACCATTCCCTTGGATGTCTCTACCCCAGCACGTGGTGCAGCTAGGCCTCCAGCAGCCATGTCCATTAAGGCCTTCGCCAGGGCTAAAGCAGCCAAGACTACTAAAACAGTGCCTGTTAAACCCCCTACAACCAGGCACTCCTCTAGTTCTCAAATGCTTACTCTGGCAGAAGATTTAATTTCATTAATTAGAGGATCTCAATCTCACCCAGACAGGGCCTCTCAGCCCCCAGAGAAGAGACCTAGGACAGAGCCCCCTGAGCCAGTGTCATCTGATGATTCTGCCGATGAATCAGACATAACTGACCAGCCAGAGGCTCCTTTCTCCAATTTTGAAGACTCTGATGCTGAAGAATCCATTCCAGCTGCTTCCCCACCAGAAGAATTTTCCTTTGGGGAAACCTTACATGCCATGCGAGAGCAGTTCCAATGGCAGCAACAGGATTTTTCAGACTCCAGAAAAAGACTTAGGACCTTTCTGCACCTTCCACAACACAGGCCCTTAGCTATACCTCCTGTTCTCTCTGTGGTGGATGATGCTTTCAATGATGTCTGCTCCGCACCAGACTCTTTACCTCCAGCCCCTGCCAAACCAGACAGATTTTACAGGGTGCCAGACACTCATCACCACCTTTACAAGGCCCCACTTGCAGACCCCGAAACTATATCCCAGGGTCCCAAGGCAGTAGCCGCGACCACAGCTAAAAACCCTATTCCTTCTGAAAGGGAAGCAAGGTCATTAGACAGATGGGGCAAAAAGGTCTACACTTCAGCTACTCTCTCAGCTAGAGCTTTAAACTGTCAGTTTCACATGATACAATACCAAGAGTTTATGCTTGATCAGTTAACTAAAAAGCTAACCACTGATGAATCTCTTGATAAGAAATATGTATTAGAAATGGTAAATAACATACAACGGGTTAGTAACCATTCCTTAAAATGTGGCTATGATGCACTGGAGGCTTCATTTAGATCAGCCATGACTGGCACAGTGATAAGAAGGCATGCATGGCTAAAGGAGCAAGCTTTACCGGATCATGTTAAAGCAAAGTTACTGGATGCTCCTATGGATAAGACAAGTTTGTTTGGTACACCTGCCCAGCAGGTTATGAAGAAAATGGAAGAAAAGGCAAAATCTGTCCAAACGGTTAAAGATTTCTTGCAGGTTCAACCACCAAGGTTTAGCAGGAACTGGCCTGCCAAAAATTGGTCCTTTCCTGACTCCACAAGATTTCAAAGGGGCAGGAACAGACGTTCCAGAGGCAGAAACCAATCCAGAGGAGGTGCCTACAGAGGACGACAGTGGCAAGGTAACAACAGAAGCACAGACACAACCACTGCCACTACATCAACACAACCACAGTGACTTAATCCTAAGTCCGCCTACCAGGGAACAAATAGCAGCTCCTCTAGGCGGAAAGTTAACCTTATTTTCAAAGAACTGGCACTATATAACAAAAGACAAGTGGATTTTACAAACCATAGATCAAGGATACCGGTTCCACTTCCACACTTTACCAATCAAAAGAGGAATGCCAAATCTACCTCCAAATCAAAAAACAGAGGCTATACAACAGATAATGCAGTTAGCAAACATGAGAGCTGTGGAAAGAGTGCCAACAGCAGAGCAAGGAAAAGGGTTCTACTCCAGACTATTCCTAGTTCCAAGAAAGGAAAAAAGTTGGAGACCAATTCTCGACCTGTCCGCCTTGAATGCATACATTATTGTCCCAAAATTCAAAATGCTGACCCTACAGCAACTTCTTCCCATGTTGGGCAAGGAGTGTTGGCTGGTAACTCTAGATCTCAAGGAGGCATACCTGCACGTCCCCATTCGACCAATCTGCAGAAGATACCTCAGATTTCTTGCAGGATCAGAGCACTATCAATTCTCAGCATTACCCTTTGGCTTATCTACTGCGCCCAGAGTATTCACAAAATGCCTGGCATCAGTAATCGCCCATTGCAGACTACAGGGAATTCAAATTTACCCATACCTGGACGACTGCCTGCTACAAGGGGACAACAAAAGCAAGCTGACAACAGATTTACAAAGGGTCATTTACTTGCTACAAGCACTGGGATACACAGTCAATCTACAAAAGTCAAGGATGATACCATCCCAATCAAGGACATTCTTGGGCGCGGAATTGGACACAGTAAAACAAATGGCATTCCTAACTGCAGAAAAACAAAAAGAACTCCCTCTTTACTTCTTGGCACTAACAAAGCTGAACAAGTTAACAGCAAGAAAAGTACTGCAGGCCTTGGGCTTCATGGCATCATGCATAATTTTGGTCCCACTTGCCAGACTACATATGAGAAAACTACAGTGGTACCTAAAGAATTTATGGTCCCAACACAGACACAGCCTAGAAACAGAAATCCCACTAATTCCATGCTTAAAACAGGAGTTCCTATGGTGGGCTCAGGCATGCCAGACAAACCCAGGCCTTCCCTTTCGCAGATGTCAAGCAAGCCAGACCATCACAACAGACGCTTCAGACCTAGGATGGGGGGCCCACATGCTGGACAAATGCGTGCAAGGATTGTGGACACAGGATCAACTTCACCTGCACATCAACCTAAAAGAAATGCTGGCAGTAAAACTGGCAATCCAAAGGTTCAGACCATTTCTCAAAGAGGGCCAGTTGATGATAAAGACAGACAACACCACAGTCATGTGGTACATCAACAAGCAGGGAGGCACTCATTCATACCCCCTATGCAGAATGACTTTGGAGCTGTGGAACCTGGCACTCAGCTACAACATCCAGCTACAGGCAATATTTGTACCGGGAAAAGAAAATACTCTAGCAGACATATTAAGCAGAACCACATCAGATGCCCACGAATGGAAACTGCACCCGGACATCTTCAAGACCATCTCAAAGAAATGGGGAATGCCTCAGATAGATCTATTCGCATCACCTCTCAATCACCAGCTCAAAAAATTCTGCACAAGGACATTCCACCCACTGGCATGGAAAGTGGATTCGCTCTCCTTCAGCTGGAAAGGCCTGACAGCATATGCATTCCCACCTCTTCCCTTGATACACAAAGTATTACTAAAAATCAAGGAAGAACGTCCAAGGATAATCCTGATAGCTCCAAACTGGCCAAGGCAACACTGGTACCCACTGCTGAGGAGCATGTCTCGGAACAATATGTGGCCAATACCCCTGATGCCTTTGATGTTAACTCAGAACAACTACAGCATCATACATCCAAACCTAAAAACGTTGCAACTGACTGCATGGAACGTCACATAGCAGCAGCTAACCCAGAACTTTCCCAAAGAGTTAAAGACATTATTCTTGAAGCACGCAGACCTTCAACAAGAAGGAACTATGCTGGAAAATGGAAAAGGTTTGTCATTTGGAGTACTGAAAGAGGAAAAGATGTGTCAAACATAGATATGCCTAACATCCTGGAGTATCTGGCCGAACTTCTTCATTCAGGCCTGTCCTACTCCTCCATCAAGATACATGCATCAGCTATTTCAGCAGAATACAGCTTTGATCCACCTGTTTTTTCGCACCCTTTGCTCAGGCAGTTCCTCAGAGGAATCAAGAATGTAAAACCTCCAAGGAAACCACCTTTACCAGCTTGGGACTTAAACTTTGTGCTAGAAAAGTTGACACTATCACCCTTTGAACCAGCAGCAACAGCAGACCTACAACACCTGTCATGGAAAACTGCTTTCCTACTGGCAATTACTTCAGCAAGGAGGGTTTCAGAACTACAGGCCTTAATGGCAGTGCAACCCTTTCTAATCTTCCACCAAGATAGAGTGTCCATGAGGACTAATCCTACATTTATGCCTAAGGTGGTATCCAGAGTGTCTTTAAACCAGGCAATCCACCTACCTACCTTCTTTCCCAACCCACAAAACAGAGGGGAAATAATACTGCATACCTTGGATGTACATAGACAGCTACGCTACTACTTGGACAGAACAAAAAATAGCAGAAAGACTGACCAACTTTTGTAGCCTATGCAACAGGAAGGGAAGGAAAAGCTATTTCCAAACAGACAATCTCCAAATGGATAGGAAATTGCATACGATTCTGTTACCCCTTCCATGGAAAACCAATTCCACAGAACATAAGACCTCATTCTACAAGGGCAGCAGCCACTACCACAGCCTTCTTACGAGGAGTGGCAACCAAAGACATTATTGAGGCGGCTACTTGGACCTCCGTGCATACATTTGCCAAGCATTATAATTTGCCTCTATATTCCAGATCCCGAGCAGGGTTTGCCACTGCTGTACTGCAAGGGATCCTAAACACACCATAATCTAGTTTTATCCTCCTCCCTAGTTGGCTATGGTATTCTACCCAGTTGTTATGACTGCAGATGCATCCATGAAGGACATAGTACAGTTTTGTACCTACCATAAATGTAGATGTCCGAACTGGATAGCATCTGCAGTCAGGATTACTCTCCTCCTTCCCCTCTGTGGTACTCCTAGGGTGTTTTACCCTCCTAATAGCTAGCTGGTGGGGGGGAGTCTTTTATGGTGTATTTGTTTGTATATATGTACATACATGCTTATTTTTGTGTTTACCTCTATTTTCTTGGAAACATTGGCATCTATCCAAATTTTAGCCTCCAAGAGGGCTACTGGCATCTGGGGCAAGAAACACTGAAGAAAATGGCGTCGGCTGATGCCTTTATACCCGAAGACCAACAGAGATGACGTCGGGTGAAGTGCGACATCAGCCGAAGCCGGACCCGGACTTTGGAATCCGGCCGACTGAAGGGCTGCCTGACGACAGGACAACCCAGTTGTTATGACTGCAGATGCTATCCAGTTCGGACATCTACATTTATGGTAGGTACAAAACTGTACTTTATGCATGGTTACGTTCTCAACCCCTTTCAGAACATATTGAGGCTAAACTCATTCGACTGTCCTTTAAACAAGGACCTTTTATGTGGTCTAGATGTTGCCAAACTTTTCAGAGTTGCAGGAGCAAAGTAGTACTGTAGACAAATCTTTATTACTTCTGTGCCAAGATATCAAAGGATTTACCTTGCAAAACCCACTTCCTTTATTTGCAGTGGAATCTAGGCCTTCTAAGGCCAATGCTAGAAAAAGATTCCAGGACAAACTTGGTAGATCTGGGAGACCTCCTTACACAGGCAAGTCTGCCTTGACTACCATATGCCTCTTCCCTTGATCCATCCCTTCTCCACCCCTTGGTCCAGCCCATGTCAAAAAGGTTCATATTCTCCCTAAAAAAACTGGCTACTCTTCACTTCAGACAAATATATGCTTTCAGTTGTCCAAAAAGAAGCACTGAATGACCTGGAAAGAAGTTCCTGCTTTCATTGACATCCCTCCTCCTCCAGAAAATCGTAGATATCACAGATAAATCAGAACCCAGGTCTTCCCTTCAAACCGCATACACCAAAGCAGGAGCTGCACACAGATGCATCAGATGAAATCAGCATAAATATCAGGTGGTCCTCTCTCATTTGTGTGAGCTGTTGTAATCTGGCCTAGCAAAACTCCTCTAAGATGATGTTTCATCCATATCTGCATGCCAGCATGTGGACCCGCTTTTTGTGGCCAGACTAGAGATAAAGCAGTTCTTTAAAGGTGTACTCTACTTGAAACCTCCAACTGAAGCCCCCCCCCCCACCCAGATTAGAGATAAACCAAGTAAAGGCAAGACAGCAGCAAAACAAACTATTAAAACAGAACCCCAACAGCTAGGCAGGATACTTTAAACGTAAAAGGTTTATTATTAAACTCCACACGTTTTTCGTCACTCTGATAGAGCAACTTCTTCAGAAGAAAAAACTAGTTACAAAAGTTGCAGTTTAAAAACCTGGCATATATTGTCACATGATGTTAAGAACCCATCAGCTCTACTTGTTATTTAAACACATACCACACTAAAACAGTAAAAACTAACTTCAAAAAAATGGTTTATAAAAAAGTTAAAATACAACTTGTAAACAGTTCAATCACCTAGATAACATTCAGATAGCAGGGTGAAAAAGTCAGTACTGCACTTATTAAAGCTTTTAAACTGACCCAAATGGGAATGTATGCTGAGTATTTATTTATTACCTACTTAAGCTTTTCAACTTTAGTAGGCAAGAGATGTTACAATTTTCATTCAAACCTGGATATGAGAAAGCATTCAACGCGAGCTGCCATTCTAATTCATGTTCTTCAAGTAATAAACTACTTGGGCCCCCTTTAATATCTGGCACTATTTGGTCAATGGCTTGAAAATAAAATGTATGGCCATTACTTGAAGATGAATGCCTAGCTAAAGTGCGCTTGCTTTTATTTTTGTCTATTGCATAAATATGTTCATAAATTCTTTCACGTACCTTCTGGTCAGTTTTACCAACGTAAAACGCCGGACAACTGTTGCACTTTGCTGTATATATAACTCCCTTGGATTCACAATTCAATTTTAATTTTATAGTGTACTTATTATTCCTGATTACAAATGTATTACCAATCTTGATATACTTACACATCCTGCAAGCTTCACATGTAAACATGCATAGGGTTCTCCCACTAGGCTTGGTAATTCTACTTTCTAAAAGGTTTTTCAGGTTGAGACCCCTTCTATAGACAATTTTAGGTAAGTTACCCAACCTATCCATTATTAAATTGTCTTTGTACAAGAAAAAAACAGTTCTTATATAAAATCAACTTTACTTGTTCACTATTGTTATTAAAAGTCGTGATGAAACCCACATAAGTGGAACACTGGTTGTTCTGACCACTCACTTCTTGGACAAATTCACTGTCCTGCATGTGAGTGTTAATGGTTGTTACTTGAGGGATAGTATTATTGGACATACAATTGACACCAGAATTGACAACTTCAGAAGGAACTGATTTAATAGTCTCATATATATTCTCCTTTAATAAAAGGGGTTTAAAATAACCACTAATACGTTTTAGTTGGATTTCTCCCAACAGAGATTCACTCAAAGTGGCTGGATACCCACGTTTATGAAACGTATCTCCCAAAAGGTGACATTCATCTATAAAGTCACTATCTAGTGAACACATTCTTGTTGCCCTAATAAGCTGACTTTTCACTGTTGAGCCTTTTTTGTTTGAATGGGTGGGCGCTAGTATAGTGCAAGAAAGAATTGCAGTAAGTAGATTTCCTGAAAATATTTGAAACTAATCTTTCGTTTATTTTGTCTTTAACCAACTTAACATCAAGATAGTCAATACTGTTAGTATTAAAGTTGAATGTAAACTTGAAAAACCCGGTTGTAGAATTAAGTTATTGCACAAGTTGGTATGGTTGATTCATATCACCTTTAAAGATGATAAAAATATCATCTAAAAGTCTAGTATAGTAAATTATAGAGGTATTATACTCAGGATTGTTAAGCAAAAATGTTTTCTCCCAGTAGGCCATGACAAGGTTAGCCAAACTAGCCCCGCAAGGTGAACCCATGGCCACACCTTGCTTTTGTAAATAGTATTGACCATTAAACATAAAGAAATTATTAGTAAGAATAATGTCAAAGTTCCGTAACCAAATCAATTTCCACTACTGGTGCATTTTTACCCTTCAGTGTGAGAGCTATCCATTCTATAGCTTCTAAATGAGGAATAGATGTGTACAAATCGACTACATCTATCGACAGCAAATTATTCTCCTGTTTGAATTCTAGGTCATTTAGATTCTGTAGAAAAGACCATGAATCTTTACAAACTTGTGCTATCAAATTTTTATCTTGAAAAACTCTATTCCTGGTAGCCATCATGTCGGCCATGAGAATAACAGAATTTCAGCCTCTGTGTGTAAAACATCTTGATATCATCTTTTACAAAGAGAGCATCACTCAGAACTAATCCCTCCTTATTGCCTAAAGTAGTGTCAGATTCCAGTATTAATCAGTCCATAGATCTACCAGTTTCCTTCTCTAATTTCTCAAACAAGGGAGAATATTGATGTGTTGTCCTGTCTCACCTTCATTCATTGCTGGTTGGGTTCTGAACTGAGAATCTGTTTTGACTTTGCTTATACAAAAGTTCGAGAGCTTCCACAGGCTTGTGGCTACACCCTTATCCCATCATGCTCAGGGAAGATTACCCAAATCTCGTTTGCTGCTAAACAAGATCCGGGTGCATCTAGGGTCTAGGCTAAGTGGAATCTTTTCTTATTGTCAGCTATAAGAAATTATCAAAAAATTATTCTTGTTGTAGTTTAAAAACTTAGACTGTTAGGAGTAGTATTTTGTAGTTTTGAGTGTTATTCTTGTGTTTTTTTCTGGTGGCTGTCATTCTACCGCTAGGCCTGTCTGACATTTTTTTCCATATCCTGGCTCCAAACTTGTTTAAATTAGAAAATTTTGGACTAATATTCGTCTGCATTTCCTTTTGAGTAGTCCATTTAAGTTAGAGGGCTTTTGTTTCCTGTTTTTCTTCTGTTGTAGGAGTCTGTTCATTTTTAGACAACTGCTCCTTCTTTTTTTGTACTTAGTGAAATAGTTGACTGCGTGTTAACTTTCCCTTTGTAAAAAAAAAAAAAAAAAAAAAATTTCTAGTTGACTTAGTTTGGTTGTGCGTTAACTATTGATAAGATGTCAAAGGATAGTAAAGAGTCAAAACTTTCGGGTTTTAAAAAATGTGATAAGTGCAGTCAAAAAATGTCACTGACTGATGGACATACCAGCTGTGTGCATTGCTTTAGTGCTGTCCACCTTCAGGAATCGTGTTTTGTGTGTCTTTAGTTCCAGGGTATTGATGAAAAGAAGAAACCAACTCATAGTGAGAGGCTGTTAAAAACTCCAATGTTAAGTTGTCAATCTCGCCTTCATTCTTGCTTGATGGGTTCGGAGCCGATCCTCGGCTCCGACTCGGCACTTGCTAAGCTCGAGAGTCACTTTTACCAGCTCGAGGCAGCCCCATATCCCATGATGCAAGGTGGTAAGTACCCAGATCTCGTTTGCCGCTTCGCTGATGAGGTCCTCCTTTTACCAGCTCCTGGTAAGTGATTTATACATTACTTCTTTTGCCCCTTTTTCAGTTCAAACTTACTTTTATAGTTAAAAGAAATAGTTTTAGACTAGTTTTAGTCTTTTCCTGACTAGATTTCCCACTCTTCAAAAACTTTTTTAGTCAGGCCTTTCCCATCCCATCCCCCCCCCCTCCTTGTTAGGGTGTTTGTGTGTTTGTCAGATAAAATATTTTTCCCTTTTGGGATTGTTATTTTCTTGGACAGGTGTTGTGTGTGTGTGTGTGTCTTTCACAACATGTCTAAAGAAAGGGTCTCAGGCTTTAAGAAGTGTGACTCGTGCTGTCAGAAAATGTCTCTGACAGACGGTCACACTTCTTGCCTGTACTGCCTGGGACCTCTCCACCTGCAGGACTCCTGTGCGATTTGTCATTCTTTTAGCCAGAGAGTCCTGCAGGAAAGGAGAAATAAGCTTATTTTGAGGGGCCTTCTTAAGCCGGAGTGCTCTCCGGCTAAGTCGGCTCCATCTAAGGCTTCTAAGTCTTCCAAGGCCCAGGCTTCTGTGTCCAAGCCTGTGGCCTCGGCTCCGGCTGGAGCCGATTCTGGTTTACACAAACCTTCGGCACCGATGGATATCTGTGCCGATTCTGGTTCGACCACTTCGGTGTCGGCTCCGATCGGTTCCGATCACCCTGTGGCTCAGGCTTCGTTGTCGGTGCCGATCGGCTCCGACACCCTTACTTTTGTGGCTGTATCGGCTCCGGCTGGAGCCGATGCATCGAAGCTTTCTGTCGGTGCCAAGAGGTTGTCGGCTCCGACAGTTTCTGTGGTTTCATCGGCTCCGATGGTTCCTTCGAGGAAGAGGTCTAGGTCCCCTTCCTTGGAGCTGATACTCTCGGCTCCGGCTTCGCCTCTCCTCTCGGAACGGAGCCATCGGAGCCGATCTTCCAGGTCATCCAGGCTTTCTGACCATGATTTAGAGGGAGTGGTCAGTAGATTACTAAAATCACAGGCACTGGCTCAAATGCTACATAGTCCGTCTCAACAGACGACTATTAGTCCACACCCCATTGCAGTTCCTCCTTCGACTCTACCCCAGAGTTTGGAGTTGGAGTCTTCGGGAATAGTTTCTGCTACGGCTGAGGGACAGATACCCCCTTCTGCTCCTTCAGCCTCTACTCTTATCTCCTCTTCGAGACCTTCCTTAGAGGGATTTGGTGGTCGGGCTTCCCTGGTCTCCTCCGAGGGGGTGAGTGGCATCGGACCCTTGTCCGACCCCACTCTTCCCCTTGGAGCCTCGGCCTTGGTGAGCTCGGCTCCATCTGCCTCGGAGCCTTCCCTTTCGGTGGGTCCTGGAGTTCCTGGTTCTTCGGAACGGGTTCTTTCGGACCTCCCTGGGAGGGGAGCCTTCGAGGTGATGAAGAGTGTGCTGGCCACTGGACTCAGCCAGCAGTCTATTCCCTTAGCTCCTCCCTCTATGGTGCCTGTTGACATCTCTGCCACTTCTCTTGCTCCCGGACCCAGAGATCCTCCGCCTCAGGTTTCCCCACTGGGAAGGACCCCCTCTTCTGAGGATTCTCCTGATTTGTCGGGAGATCCTCCGCGGAAGAGGACCTGTAAGAGGAAACACGTAGACTCCCCCGAGTCCATCACTTCAGATACTGACTTAGATGAGTCAGAGGGATCCCCAAGATCCCCATCTGAGGATGTCTCCTTCTCAGACATCCTAGAACTCCTTAGACAGAGGGGAAACTGGCCCACCAATAATCCCTCTGAGGATGAGTCAGTATACCTGGAGGCGTTTGGATCTCGGCCCTCCACCTCCTGGGTGTCTCCGCCTTTCAACCCCCTTATGCAGGTTATTGCCCGAAAGGCGTGGGCTGCTCCTGACTCTGTAGAGCCAGTCCCTAGGAGGCCTTCTAAATTTATTACTGCCCCGTCGGACAAACCATGGTGGTGGCGGCTGCCACTAAGAAGGAACTTGCAGATCCTTCCGTACCTGTCCATCCTCCTAATAAGGACTCTAGGACCATGGATAGATATGGTAAGCGGATGTTCTCTTCAGCGACCTTTGCTATGCGTTCGCTGAACTACCTATGTCACTTCACCAGACTCCAGAGGGATATCCTTAAGGAGCTAGGTGAAGTAGTACAGGATCCTACAGCTGCAGGGGCTCAAGAAAAAATTGCTTCGCAGTTAGGAACCCTTAATTCTATTGCTAACTCTTCCATGCGACTGATATCATATGCTGCTGATGGAGCGAGTAGGGCCGCAGGTACAGGGGTGGCTCTTAGACGCCAAGCCTGGATGCGGCTCTGTAATTTTGCAGATCCCTTTAAGGCGTCCTTCACAAACTCTCCCTTTGATGGGTCAGCTTTGTTTGGCCCTCAAGTGAAGGAAACGACCAGGTGTGAGCAGGACGGCAAAACTCTTTCTGCCGTAGGAGTTCGTTTTTCCACTCCTTCTAGACCTTACCCCAAAGGGCAGAAGGGTGGCAAAATGTGGTTCCGCAAATCCCAAGGAGTTACGCCGGATTCACGTGGTCAGTTTACCCCTAGAGGCAGAGGGGGTAACAACAACAGACGCTGCTCTAGAGGCAGAGGGGGTCCACAAAACCAGGGAAGCAGAGAGCCTCTCTCTGACAAGCCCTTTCAGCATCCCTGAGATGTTGCCCGGCTGTCCGTCCTTGGAGGCAGTCGGGGGAAGAATATCGCTGTACCCAGAAGCCTGGCGTTCCCTCTGTCAAGACAGATGAGTACAGTCGATCATATCCGAGGGTTACAAAATTCCTTTCGAGGAAAGTCCTTCCTATCACTCAAATTCCCTTCCAGATGTACCACCTGGTCTAAGGGAAATTGCAGAGTTAGAAGTCTTAAAACTACTGCAAAAAAGAGCCATTCAGCCAGTTACAACAGATCATTCAGAGCCCGGAATCTACTCAAGGTTCTTTTTGGTCCCCAAAAAGACGGGAGACTGGAGACCAATATTGGATCTCAGCAGACTCAACAAGTCTGTGAGGAAGACAAGATTCCGAATGGTCACTCTTCAGTCAATTCTGCCCTTCTTACAGAAGGACAACTGGATGTGCTCCTTCAGGATGCGTACTATCACATAAAAATTCACAGACGCTCCAGGAGATTTCTCCGCTTTCGGCTGGGGTCCAGTCATTTCCAGTTCAGAGCCCTGCCCTTTGGTCTCACTACAGCCCCCAGAGTGTTCACCAAATGTATGGCAGTGGTCACGGCTCACCTGAGACGTCAAGGATTCCAGGTGTTTCCGTATCTCGACGACTGGCTCCTTTCAGCCACCACCAGGCATCAGCTTGTTCAAGCCAGGGATTACACAATAAATCTCTGTTCTCAATTGGGCATCTCGATTAACTCCGAAAAATCATCCTTTTTGCCCTGCCAGTCTATTACTTTTATAGGCGCAAACTTAAACACTGTTCGGATGTCAGCTACCCTTACAGATCAAAGAATTTCAGACATTCAAAGTCACGTCAGGATCATTCTAGCCAACAAAAAGGTACAGGCCAGAATGGTTCTAAAGGTGTTAGGCCTCATGGCTGCGGCCATTACTCTTCTGCCCCTGGCTCGCTTCTACATGCGCCTTCTTCAATGGATGTTGTTCACTCAGTGGTCTTACCAACAACTTCCAATGCGTCACCAAATTCTGATGACACAGATTTGCAAGAATCATCTTGCTTGGTGGATCACGTCTCCCCAGATTCACCAAGGCAGACACTTTGTACCCCCATCACGGTAGCCACTGTCACCACGGATGCCTCCCTGATCGGGTGGGGGGGGGGTCATTATCAAGGCAGGATGGTTCATGGGACGTGGCAACCTTTCGAATACCACCTGCACATAAATGTCCTAGAGATGAGAGCAGTGCTTTTAACGTTGCAAGCCCTCAACGACTTTCTTCCCGTAGGGACAATTGCAGTCCACACAGACAACATGTCTGTAGTTTGGTATATCAACAAACAGGGCGGAACCAAGTTCTACCCCTTGTGTCGAGAAGCGCTCAGACTTTGGCAATGGGCGATCTCCTCTCATCGGTTTCTGGTAGCAACGCATCCCTGGGAAAACCAACATTTTAGCGGACAGATTGAGCAGAGCTATTCTCATGCCTCACGAGTGGTCTCTCAAGCAATCTATAGTGGAAGAGATTTTTCTGGAATGGGGTCGCCCATGTTGCGATCTTTTTGCTACTCCCCAAAACAGCAAATGCCCAGACTTCTTTTCTCTCTTCCCACTGCCAGGCCATCCCCCCAGAGACGCTCTGACCCAGGATTGGCCCCAGGGACTTCTTTATGCCTTTCCTCCTTTTCCTCTGATCCCTCAAGTTATCCAGAAAGCAACCGTTTTGAGAGCCAAATTGATTCTCATTGCTCCTTATTGGCCTCGACAAATTTGGTTTCCGTTCCTCCATCGTCACCTTTTGGTGCAGCCGTGGCATCTGGACCCAGTACCAGATCTTCTGATTCACCAATCCGGTCAGCTGCACCGATCTATCCCTTCTCTCAACCTCACAGCATGGTTGCTCCACTTCCTTCCTTAGCCAGGCTTCCTATGATCTCTAACCCTGTTAGAGACATCCTAGTAGCTTCCTTAAAATCCTCTACCAGGAGGATTTATACAAGCAAATGGAAACGTTTCTCTTATTGGGCTAAAAACAAGAATATTGATCCCTTCACTGCTCCAGTTCAAGCAGTTTTGGATTTCTTAGCGGAGATTTTTCACGTGGGCTCCTCTTCTTCCACAGTTAGAGTGCAGTTGGCTGCTATCTCGAACTTTCATGTCGGGTTCGCAGATCACAACATTATGTCCCACAGGCTTTGTAGAGCCTTCTTGAAAGGAATTTTCCTCCTGAAGCCTCCAGTCAGGAGTCCTCCTCCTCAATGGGACCTAAATTTAGTGCTGACATCCTTGATTCTTCCCCCCTTCGAGCCAGCTGTTTCTTGTTCCCTGAAATTTCTTTCATGGAAAACTTTATTCCTGGTAGCTATTACATCGGCTAGGAGGGTGTCCGAACTTCATGCTCTATCTGTTCGCCCCCCCTATTTGGTCTTCCACAAAGACAGAGTATCATTGAGAACTAATCCGACTTTTTTGCCTAAGGTCGCCTCAAAGACCAATTTGAATCAAGCCATTGATCTCCCTGTATTTTTTCCAAACTATTCAAACAGATCGGAACAAAAATTACATTATCTTGATGTCCACCGCCAACTCAGATATTATTTGGACAGAACAAAACAATTCAGGAAATCCGATCAACTCTTTGTTTCCTATGCTGATAACAAGAAAGGCCTTCCTGTCTCAAAAGTGACCTTATCTAGATGGCTTTCTTCTGTCATATCTGAAATTTATCGGCTCAGGGGAAAACAGCTGTGCTCAAAACCTAAAGCACATTCAACCAGAAGCTTAGCTACTTCTACAGCCTTTCAAGCTAGACTTCCTTTAGACACTATTTGCACAGCGGCCACTTGGGCCACTCCTCATACATTTGTTTCCCATTACAAATTGGACTTGGCCTCCAGGGACAGGGCCAGTTTTGGCTCTACCGTTCTCAAGAGTCTGTTCCATTGAGCCACCCAGGATAGAGGTGCTAGGGACGCGGTCCCATCAAGCAAGAATGAAGGCGAGATTGACAACTTAACATTGAGAAGTTATGTACCTACCATAACGTTCCATGTTAGTTGTCTTCTCTCGCCTTCTTTCTTGCGACCCTCCCTCCTTCCCCCAGGCCTGGACAGACCTTCTCTACAAAGAATTATGATGCCGAAGACCATACAGAGCTGGTCCCTCTTTCCATCCTGCAGTTTATTTCTTTCTTCCTTTGGGAAGTGTTTATGCTAGGTGCTATTGCCCTTTTGTCATCAAACGAGATCTGGGTACTTACCGCCTTGCATCATGGGATATGGGGCTGCCTCGAGCTGGTAAAAGTGACTCTCGAGCTTAGCAAGTGCCGAGTCGGAGCCGAGGATCGGCTCCGAACCCATCAAGCAAGAAAGAAGGCGAGAGAAGACAACTAACATGGAACGTTATGGTAGGTACATAACTTCTCATTCTCAGAGGCTTTGGAAGGGAATCAGAGTACCTCTAAAACTACTCAAAAAATCCCTGTCTTCCAGATCAGAAAAATCAGGAAAGAGAACATGTGCTGCTGCTCCACTCTCGAAGCCGATAAAAAAAAAAAACATGCCAAAGAATCATCTTCTGACCCGAAGGCTTTCGGGCCTGAAAAGTCTCCCTCTTCGGTTCCCATAGTGATTTTGGGGCCGACAGTTCCAGTTTCGGAGATGTTCCCCAGTCTTGGAGCTGGTCTCCCCAATTTTGAGAAGTCTTTTGCTACAGCCGGTGAGGTCCCAGACCCTGTCCTCTCAAGCCTCCAGAAGCCTTTCGGATGATGATGTGGAGTGGGTGGTGAAGAGACTTTATGGATGCCGGCACTGGCCAAGATACTGTTGACTCTGACCCAGAGGGATTCAGGGCAACCAACATCACTTCCCCTTCCTCTATTCCTCCTCTGACCCATTCTGGAGCTTCGGAGCCAGAGTGCTTGGATCCGATTGTAGCGGAACTATCCGTGCAAGACTGGCTCCGGGCTCTTCGGGCCCGACTACCACAATGACCTCCTTATTTCCATTGGAATTTGAGGGGTCTAGGAGCCTATACTCTCCCATTGGGTCCAGGGAGGAGAGTTGAGCTGGACAGTTGTCCAACCCGAATTTTCCTCTTGGGGCTTCGGCGCTGGTGAGCTCGACACCTACATCGGCGAGCCCAGTGCCTTGGTTAAGCGGGACCTTTTGATTCCTCTGAGCCAGGGACCGCCTCTGATCAGGGCCGGGGGGAGGGGCTTTCGTGGTGATGAGAGTGCTATCACCTCAGACTGTGCCACTCTCAGGTCCAAGTACTCCCCCCCCCCCCCCCAAAACACCAGTGTCTGTCTTGGTGCGATCGCTTCCACCCAGGAGTAGAGACCCAAAACCCCAGGATGCCCCATTGGGCAAAGCAATAGTTTTCAAAACCTCACTGGTGTACTCCTCTGAGGAGGTCCCTCAGAAGAAATTATGCAAGCGGAAGTATTTAGACTCCCCTGAGGAGTCCATCACTTCAGACACAGACCTTGAGTCATAAGGGTCCCCATGATCACCCTCTGAGGATGTCTCCTTTACATACGTTCTAGAGATCCTTAACCAGAGAGGTGGCTGGAAGCCCATCAACCCTTCTGAGGATGTCTATGTACCTGGAGGCTTTCAGGTCTCGCCCTTCCACCATTTGGGTGCCTCTGCCTTTTGACCAGCTCATGAACGTAGTCAGTCGGAAGGCGTGGGGCTCTCCAGACTCAGTGGAACCTGTTCCTAGGAGGCAAAATAAATTAATTACTGCGCTGTCAGGGAGTTCCTCAGTAAAGGTGTCTCTGTAGATGCTTTGGTGGTGGCAGCAGCCACCAAGAAGGAGTTGTCTGAGACATCCTCATCTGTCCATCCACCAAATGGACTCTCGAACGATGGGCAGATACAGAAAGTGTATGTTTTCTTCAGCTTACTTTGCCCTTAGGTCATTGAACTACCTGACCCATTTTACTAGGCTTCAGAGGGATCTCCTGAAGGAGCTAGGAGATGCTCTCCAAGGTTCTTTAGCTGCGGAGGTTTCAGACAAGGTGTCCTCCTAGCTTTCCACCTTAAACTCTGTGGTAAACTTCTCCATGTGACTTATTTCTTATGCAGCAGATGGAACAAGTAGGGCAGCGGGTACAGGAATTTTTATTAATGCCCCTTTTGGCAGCTTGTTTTTGTTTGGACCAAAAGTTAGTGACTCTAACCAGGTCTGAACAGGAAGGAAAGACTCTTTCTGCCATTGGAGTCTTGTTTCTCCCTCGCTACCAGGCCTTATCCCAAAGGCCAGAAGTTTGGTGGGGGGTGTGGTTCCTTAATTCCCAGAGAGCTTTCTCGGATATACATGGTGATTCTTCCCCCGGGCACAGAGGGAGAAGTAATGGAAGAGAGAGACCACGCAGGGGGGGGGGGGGCCCTCAAAACCAAGGTGACAGGAATTCTTTCCTTGGCAGGCCCTTTCAGCGTGCCTGAAAGGATGCCCATCTGTCCATCTCTGGAGGCAGTTGGGAGATGCTTGTCTTTGTACCCAAACGCCTGGCTAGAAATAAAAGACAAATGGGTACAAATGATCATATCCAGAGGTTATTACATACGCGCCCCCCCACCCTTTAGAAAATAATTCAGTCCCAGAAGTTCCACCCAGTCAAAAGGATTATGCAACTCTCAAGGTCATCCAAAATCTTCCCGCAGACCAAATAGGATCCGCAACTTACTCAGGGTTCTTTTTAGTTCCAAAAATGACAGGGGACTGGAGGCCCATTCTGGATCTCAGCAGACTAAACAAATCCATCAAAAGTCAAAGTTCCGGATGGTGACACTGCAGTCGATATTCTCCTTTCTGGGTAAAGACTATTGGATGTACTCAGTAGATCTCCAGAATGCATACTACCACATAAAAATGGACAGACGATCCAGGAGACATTTGCACTTTCTGTTGGGAGCCAGTTGCTACCAGTTTCGAGCTCTACCCTTTGGTCTCACTACAGCCCCCAGAGTGGTCACCAAATGCATGGCAGTGGTTACTGCTCACTTGAGGTGTCTAGGATTCTGGGTGTTCTGTCCTTGGACAACTGGCTGCTAACCGCCACCACCAAGCATCTACTAACAAGAGCGAAACACACCACCATTCATCTTTGCTCTCAGCTAGGCATCACGATAAACTTCGAAAAGTCTGCCCTGTTACAATCACAAGTTATCTTTATAAGGGCAGACTGAAATACAAAACAAATAGCCAAAATTCCCCGTGAGAGGATTCAAACCTTATGTCATAAAGTCAAAAACCTCTTAACCAAGAAAAAAGTGTAAATGAAGGTTGATGTTATTCGTGTTTCACTGTTGCAGTCATCACATTTGGGTTATCTACTTGCAGTAGACATCAGTCTGCCTGATTATCAAAGTCTTGGGTCCTGTGTCGGTTGCCGTCTCATCTTCCATGATGTCAGGTAGTCAGGGGGTATAAAGCATGCAGCCAACGGCATTACGTCCGTCTTTCTTGCCGTGTAGTGCCCAAAACAGAAGCAGTTCGCAAGGGTCGGTCAGCTGACTCCTGAAATTTTCGTTTGAGTTTCAGAACTGAAGTCTTCAACTAAAGCTAAGTACCCCATTGGGGAAACTTTTTCAAGCTCTAATCCGATGTCAAGTAAAAGTCAATAGTTGTATTTCTTGTGGAAAGCAAAAACCTCAAAGATTTTTATTCGTACTGTATTCCTTGCCTAGGCCCTGACCACGACGTACCTCGCTGTCGGTTTTGTGCCTTATTTAAGCAACAAACTATTCATCGTCTGTATATTTACGCTTCTATTTTGGTACTCTGTTCAATTATCCAGATATGCCTTCGGTTACCATCCGACTACCGACATGCCGAAAAAATGCAAAGATAAAGACGGGCCGCCTAGGTCCAAAGCTGCTGAAGAGGCTTCTCCTAAGCCAGTCACCAGTTCGCCGGTACTCAGTGAGGCACTTTTGCAGCCCCTGATACCCTCTACTTCAGATTCGCAGGCCTCTACTGAGACCCATTTGGAGTCCGGTATGCCACGAGATGTTTCAACTGTGGAACCTGTGGATGTCTCTACATTGAATGGGTCCGGACCCGCTGTGCAGGCACTGGCTTCTGAGGGTGTATTTAGGCCTACTGACTTGCATATTAAACCGACGCCATCTTCTTCAAGGCCTAAATCTCGAACCATGCCTAGAAAACCGACACCCAGACCGCATGGTCAGGCCTCTATGCCTAAAAAACAAATAAGAATGGCTGAAGACCTTATTATTTTAATCAGGGGAAGCCACCCTTCCCCCTCTGAGACCTAGGACTGCATTTGCTTATGATACTTATGACCAGGATTCTGAAATGTCTGTTTCCACTCTGCCCCCCCCGAGGATTACTGTTTTGGTCAAACCTTGCAAACCTTAGGGAGCATTTTCATTGGGAAAGCCAGGATTTCTCTGAATCTAAAAAGAGGTTTAGTGATTTCTTACTCCTGCCCCAGCACAGGCCTTTAGCTATCCCTGCTGTACTAGACATTGTTGATTATACCTTTTCGGAATCTAGCTTGGCCCCTGACTCTCTACCTCCTGCTCCCAGAAAACCTGATCGATATTACAGGGTTCCTGACTCTCACAAGTTCCTTTTTAAAAATCCTACTGTGGATCCTGAGACCATTTCACAGGGACCCAAGGGCATTAAGGCTACTACTGCCAAAAATCCTACCCCCTCTGATCGAGACTCCAGGGTGCTGGATAGATGGGATAAGAAGGTATACACTGCTGCAACCTTGGCCATTAGGGCCTTAAATTGCCAGTTTCATATGTTAAAGTATCAGCAGCATATTATTGGATTGCTTAAACAGAAAATTATGTTGATTCCTGACTGTGCTGAAAATAAGGATTTAATACATTCTACAGAACAGGTTGGAAAACATACTTTGCAATGTGGTTTTGATTCAGTACAGGCATCTTGCAGGGCTGCTGTCACTGGGTCTGTACTTAGAAGGCATGCTTGGCTTAAGGAGCAATCCTTGCCAGGTCATGTTAAAGCTAAATTGCTGGATGCTCCCTTAAATTAGGACTGCCTGTTTGCAACAAAGCAGAAGTTCTTAAAAAGATGGAGGAAAAAGCTAAATCTATGCAGACTGTTAAATTTCCTGCAAGTACAGCCTCCAAGAGTTGGTCCTTCCCTGCCTTATCCAGGCCTTCTCAGTCCAAACCCAGAACCAGCAGAACACCCAGGCTTCAGTCCCAGGTTACGCACAGGACTTAGCAGTAGGGGGCTCCCACTTCCAAATCAGGGAGTAGTAAGACCCCCCCCCCCCATGGTAAACTGTCTCAATGACTTAACTTTAAACTTCCAAGCACTTCTCAACTGACTACTCCTTTAGGGGGAAAGATTGCTCTGCAGGCAAAAAACTGGGAACTCATTACCCAGGACAAATGGATTTTAAATAGTTTCCCGAGGATACAGGTTTTAATTCAACACTTTACCAACCCCAAACAGTTGGCCAGATCTACCCCCCAAATCAGTGGGCAGAGGCTCAAAAGCAAGTACTCTCTCTTAAGCATAAAGGCTATTCAAACTGTACCAGAAGAGGAAAAGGGACAAGGTTTCTACTCAAGACTTTTACTGGTACCCAGAAAAGACAACTCATGGCGTCCTATTCTGGACCTTTCTATCTTGCACCTTCTTGGTGATTCCAAAATTCAAGATGCTAACTCTTCACCAGTTGCTTCCTATGCTAGGCAAAGATGCTTGATTGGCAACACTGGATTTAAAGGAAGCCTACCTGCACATCCCAATCATGGAATCTTGCAGAAGATACCTACGCTTCAAAGCAGGCTACATGCACTATCAGTTCTCTGCACTGCCCTTTGGCTTATCTACTGTGCCCAGGGTATTCACAAAGTGCCTAGCTCCAGTCATTGCATTTTAAAGGCAAATAAATATTCAAATATACCCATACCTGGACGATTGTCTAATTCAGGCAGAAAGCCAAGACATACCTTTGAATCATCTGGCATTTGTACAAAAGGTGGTAACTTTTCTGGGGTACATTATAAATGAAAATAAATCACATCTGGTACCCTGTCAACAAATTATATTCCTGGGAGCAAGCTTGAACACAACTTCCCAGATGGCTTTCCTCACGCCAGAGAAACAAATTCATTTGACAACTTACTTCAAACTAGTGGCCACAAAAACCATGCTATCTGCAAGGCAAATACTGCAAGCCTTGGGGGTTCATGGCCTCCTGCATTCTACTAATTCCATATGCAAGACTGCGTACGAGGAAACTACAATGGTATCTAAAAAGCCTATGGTGTCAACATTCTCAGGATCTACAAGCAATGATTCCTATCATACTTTGCCTACAGTTAGAATTCCTTTGGTGGGCAGGCCTGCCACCAAAACGAGGGGCTACCATTCACTCTACCCCCTGCAGCCCAAACCCTTACAACAGACTCATCAGACTATGCATGGGGGTGGCTCACCTGGCAGGGAGGTGCATTCAGGGCAAATGGAACCCAAGTCAAATGCACCTGCATATCAATCAAAAAGAAATGTTAGCTGTACAGAATGCTCTGACCGCCTTCAAGGACCACATTCTTCCAGGACGATTAATGGTAAAGACAGACACCACTGTTATGTGGTACATAAACAAGCAGGGGAGTACCCATTCTTACCCCCTATGCAGACTAGCCATTGCTTTGTGGAACACCGCCTTGAGCTACATAGTGCATCAACAGGCTCAATTCCTGCCAGGAAAACTAAATACACTGGCAGACGGACTAAGCAGAAATCTCATGGACCCACACGAGTGGAACCTGGAACCAAAGACTTTCAACATGTTGATAAACAAATGGGGGAGTCTAGATATAGACCTGTTTGCCTCCCTCCCAGAACTACCAATTGGACAAATTCTGCACAAGGACTCCCCACAAACAAGCTTGGAAAGTGGATGCTCTGCCCTTCAGCTGGAAAAATCTATCAGTTTATTCCTTCCCTCCTCTGCCTCTCCTCTCCAAAGTACTACTAAAGATCAAACAGGACAAACCAAGGATGATACTGATTGCACCAGACTGGCCACTCCAACACTGGTGTACCCCCTCTTGCGCATTCACTGCTAGCCCCATGGCACCTGCCTCAGACCCCTACTCTGCTGTCATAGCAGGAGAGCCAGATTCTGCACCCCCAGCTTCAAATCCTGAACCTGGCAGCCTGGCTAATTACCTAATCTCTCCATTACCATCCCTCAGTAAACAAGTGTTGGATCTCATTTTGGAGGCATGGAGGTCTAGTACTAGAAAATCTTATGCTGAAAAATGGGAAAGAGTCTGTGCCTGGAACCAGACTCAAGGGATGGCCACAGCAGTACCCACTTTACCTCCGATTCTTCAATACTTAACTGAGAAGCTTCACAAGGGCCTTTCCTTTTCCTCCATCAAAATTCATGCCTCAGCCATTTTAGCTCATTACATCACAGAACCACCCCTCTTTTCTCACCCACTGCTCATGCAGTTCCTCAGAGGGGCCAAAAACTTAAGACCACCCAGGAGAGCCCCAACTCCAGCCTGGGACCTTAACTTTGTATTGGAAAAACTCACTCTTCCTCCTTTTGAGCCAGCTGCAAGTGCAGAGTTAAAATTCCTTTCTTGGAAAACAGCTTTCCTTTTAGCAATCACTTCAGCAAGAAGGGTATCTGAATTACAGGCCCTTATGGCAGTGGAGCCTTTCGTCATCTTTCATGCAGACAGGGTGTCCCTCAGGACCAATCCCTCCTTCATGCTCAAGGTGGTATCCAGTGTGGCTCTTAATACATTCATTTACCAACCTTCTTTTCTAATCCACAGAACAAAGGGGAACGGATACTGCACTCCTTAGATGTGCACAGACAACTTGGATTTTACTCTGACAGGACTAAACCGCAAAGGAAATTTGAACAACTGCTGGTGGCATTTGCTGCAGGGGCAGAGGGGAAGGCTATTTCAAAGCAAACCATTTCTAAATGGATAGGCCATTGCATTCATTTCTGCTATAAGCACCATGGAAAACCTGTCCCACATTGGATTAGACCCCATTCATCCAGGGCTGCATCTACCTCTACAGCCCTTCTCAGAGGTGTCCCTACCCGAGACATCCTAGAAGCTGCTACGTGGAGTTCTGTACATACTTTCACCAAGCATTACCATTTGCCAATTTTCTCTAAATCCAGAGCTGGCTTTGCCACTGCAGTTTTGCAGGGCCTTATAGCTGGTCCTAATGCTATCTAAATTCCTCCTCCCATACTTAGCTTTGGGAATCTACCCAAATGTGATGACTGCAGCAGTGAAACATGAAGAACATAGTACAGTTGTGTACACATACCATAAATGTAGATGTTCGAGTGTATTCACTGTTGCAGTCCTGTCTGATGTAGTAGCATTGGCTGCATGCTTTATACCCCCTGACTACCTGACGTCATGGAAGATGAGACAGCAACTGACGCAGGACCCTAGACTTTGATAATCAAGCCGACTGAGGGCTACTGCAAGCAGATAACCCAAATGTGATGACTGCGACAGTGAATACACTCGAACATCTACATTTATGGCAAGTGTACACAACTGTACTTTTTGAAAGTTTTGGGTACCATGGCAGGAGTAATTGATACCTTTAGCTCATCTGCACATGAGGATTCTTCAGTGGCTACTATTCACCTAGTGGTCCATGCAGGAGCTGCCCATGTCTCACAAGATTATCATAACAGAATCCTGCAAGAAGGATCTGCACTGGTGGCTTCACTCCACTCAAGTCACTTTAGGCCGACCGTTTTTCTGCAACCAGTAACCACATTGACCACAGACGCTTCCCAGATAGGGTGGGGAGGCATTATTTGGGAAAGACTGTCCAAGCTGTTTGGCAGGAGCATGAGGACCACTTGCATATCAATTTCCTAGAGATGAGAGCAGTGATTTTGATGTTGCATGCATTCCAGGACTCCATTCCACTAGGAACAATTGCAATTTAGACAGACAAACATGTCAGTGGTGTGGTACATAAACAATGAGGAACAAAGTCTTACTCCCTGTGTCGAGAGGCCAAGAGAGTATGGCAATTAGCAATTTCTTCCCAACGTTTTCTGACATCAGCGCACATCCTGGGCAAGTCCAACGTGATAGTGGACAAACTCAGCTATTCTGATGCCTCACAAGTGGTCCCTAAAACAGGAAGTTGCAGAAGAGATTTTCCACAAGTGGGACCAGCCTTGCTGTGACCTCTTTGCCATGTCCATGAATGCGAAATGCGGCAGCTACTTCCCCACAAACAAGCTTGGAAAGCTCTCCGGGGGATTCACCGAGGGATGCACTTGTATACGATTGGCCCCAGATGTCCTTCATGGATGCATCTGCAGTCATAACAAGTGGGTTGTCCTGTCGTCAGGCAGCCCTTCAGTCGGCCGGATTCCAAAGTCCGGGTCCGGCTTCGGCTGATGTCGCACTCCACCCGGCGTCATCTCTGTTGGTCTTCGGGTATAAAGGCATCAGCCGACGCCATTTTCCTCAGTCTTTCTTGCCGTGGCGCAAGCAGAAGCTGTTCGCAAGTGCCGGTCGGTCGGATCCAGAGATTACTTCTACCGAATACTACTTCGAAGACTTCTAAAGCTAAGTACCCCGTTGGGGACTCTTTCTTGCCTCAGCCGATGTCAGAAAAAGTTAACAATTGTTTAACCTGTGGGAAACAAATACCTCATAAAGATTTCCACTCTTACTGTCTGCCTTGTTTAGGCCCAGCCCACGACGTAGCAGCCTGTTCGCCTGTGCTTCTTCAACCGACGAACGCTTAGGCGCCGGTCGGAGTTCGCAGAACAGTTTTTCGGTTCTGTTTTGCGTACATTATGCCGCCGGATCCTCCGACTACCCAATCTGGCAAAAACGCAAAGATAAAGACCGACACTCGCGGTCCGCGGTTTCGCCGAAACCTTGGTCAAGCAAATCGCGAGTGTCTCGGTTTCGGCGAAACCGAGAAAACTGAACAAAGTACAGCTGAACCTATTCCTACAACTGAGGCCCCTGCTACAACTCTTGAAACGACTTCAGAAATTTTACCCACTACGGTGGTTGACTTATCAGACACCATCCTCTTGGATGTTTCTACCCCAGCACGTGGTGCTGCTAGGCCTCCAGCAGCCATGTCCATTAAGGCCTTCGCCAGGGCTAAAGCTGCCAAGACTACTAAAACAGTGCCTGTTAAACCACCCCATCCAGGCCCTCTTCTAGTTCTCAAATGCTTACCTTGGCAGAAGATTTAATTTCTTTAATTAGAGGATCTCAATCTCACCCAGACAGGGCCTCTCAGCCCCCAGAGAAGAGACCTAGGGCAGAGCCCCCCGAGCCAGTGTCCTCTGATGATTCTGCTGATGAATCAGACATAACTGACCAGCCAGAGGCTCCCTTCTCCAATTTTGAAGATTCTGATGCTGAAGAATCCATCCCAGCTGCTTCCCCACCAGAAGAATTTTCCTTTGGGGAAACTTTGCATGCCATGCGAGAACAGTTCCAATGGCAGCAACAGGATTTTTCAGACTCCAGAAAAGACTTAGGACCTTTCTGCACCTCCCTCAGCACAGGCCCTTGGCTATACCCCCTGTTCTCTCTGTGGTGGATGATGCTTTCAATGATGCTTGCTCCGCTCCAGATTCTTTACCCCAGCCCCTACCAAACCAGACAGATTTTACAGGGTGCCAGATACTCATCACCACCTTTACAAGGCTCCTCTTGCAGACCCAGAAACTATATCCCAGGGCCCCAAGGCAGTAGCCGACCATAGCTAAAACCCTATTCCTTCTGAAAGGGAAGCAAGGTCATTAGACAGATGGGGTAAAAGGTCTACACTTCAGCTACTCTCTCAGCTAGAGCTTTAAACTGTCAGTTTCACATGATACAATACCAAGAGTTTATGCTGGATCAGTTAACTAAAAACTAACCACTGATGAATCTCTTGATAAGAAATATGTATTAGATATGGTAAATAACATACAACAGGTTAGCAACCATTCCTTAAAATGTGGCTATGATGCACTGGAGGCTTCATTTAGATCAGCCATGACAGGCACAGTGATAAGAAGGCATGCATGGCTAAAGGAACAAGCTTTACCGGATCATGTTAAAGCTAAGTTGCTAGATGCTCCTATGGACAAGACAAGTTTGTTTGGTACATCTGCCCAGCAGGTTATGAAGAAAATGGAAGAAAAGGCAAAATCTGTTCAAACTGTTAAAGATTTCTTGCAGGTTCAACCCCAAGGTTTAGCAGGAACTGGCCTGCCAAAATTGGTCCTTTCCTGACTCCACAAAATTTCAAAGGGGCAGGAATAGACGTTCCAGAGGCAGAAACCAATCCAGAGGAGGTGCCTACAGAGGAAGACAGTGGCAAGGTAACAACAGAGGCACAGACACGGCCACTGCCACTACATCAACACAACCACAGTGACTTAACCTAAACCCGCCTACCAGGGAACAAATAGCAGCTCCTCTAGGCGGAAAGTTAACCTTATTTTCAAAGAACTGGCACTACATAACAAAGGACAAGTGGATTTTACAAACCATAGATCAAGGTTACCGGTTTCACTTCCACACTATTCCAGTCAAAAGAGGAATGCCAAATCTACCTCCAAATCAAAAAACAGAGGCTCTATGCCAGATAATGGAGTTAGCAAACATGAGAGCTGTGGAAAGAGTGCCAGCAGCAGAGCAAGGAAAGGGGTTCTACTCCAGACTATTCCTAGTTCCAAGAAAGGAAAAAAGTTGGCGACCAATTCTCGACCTGTCCACCTTAAATACATACATCATTGTCCCAAAATTCAAAATGCTGACCCTACAGCAACTTCTTCCCATGCTGGGCAAGGAGTCTTGGCTGGTAACTCTAGATCTCAAGGAGGCATACCTGCACGTCCCCATTCGACCAATCTGCAGAAGATACCTCAGATTTCTTGCAGGATCAGAGCACTATCAATTCTCAGCATTGCCTTTGGCTTATCTACTGCCAGAGTATTCACAAAATGCCTGGCATCAGTAATCGCCCATTGCAGACTTCAGGGAATTCAAATTTACCCATACCTGGACGACTGCCTGCTACAAGGGGACAACAAAAGCAAGCTGACAACAGATTTACAAAGGGTCATTTACTTGCTACAAGCACTGGGATACACAGTCAATTTACAAAAGTCAAGGCTAATACCATCCCAAACAAGGACTTTCTTGGGCGCGGAATTGGACACAGTAAAACAAATGGCATTCCTGACTACAGAAAAACAAAAGAACTCCCTCTATACTTCTTGGCACTAACAAAACTGAACAAGTTAACAGCAAGAAAAGTACTGCAGGCCTTGGGCTTCATGGCATCATGCATAATCTTGGTTCCATTTGCCAGACTACATATGAGAAAACTACAGTGGTACCTAAAGAATTTATGGTCCCAACACAGACACAGTCTAGAAACAGAAATCCCACTAATTCCATGCTTAAAACAGGAGTTCCTATGGTGGGCTCAGGCATGCCAGTCAAACCCAGGCCTACCCTTTCGCAGATGTCAAGCAAGCCAGACCATCACAACAGACGCTTCAGACCTAGGATGGGGGGCACACATGCTGGACAAATGCGTGCAAGGATTGTGGACACAGGATCAACTTCAACTGCACATCAACCTAAAAGAAATGCTGGCAGTAAAACTGGCAATCCAAAAGTTCAAACCATTTCTCAAAGAGGGCCAGTTGATAAGGACAGACAACACCACAGTCATGTGGTACATCAACAAACAGGGAGGCACTCATTCATACCCCCTATGCAGAATGACCTTGGAGCTGTGGACCCTGGCACTCAGCTACAACATCCAGTTACAGGCAATATTTGTACCAGGGAAAGCCAATACCCTAGCAGACATATTAAGCAGAACCACTTCGGATGCCCACGAATGGAAGCTTCATCCGGACATCTTCAAGACCATCTCAAAGAAATGGGGAATGCCACAGATAGACCTATTCGCATCACCTCTCAATCACCAGCTCAAAAAATTCTGCACAAGGACATTCCACCCATTAGCATGGAAAGTGGATTCGCTCTCTTTCAACTGGAAAGGCCTAACAGCATATGCATTCCCGCCTCTTCCTTTGATACACAAGGTACTACTAAAAATCAAGGAAGAACGTCCAAGGATAATCCTGATAGCTCCAAACTGGCCAAGACAACACTGGTACCCACTACTGAGGAGCATGTCTCGAACAATATGTGGACAATTCCCTGATGCCTTTGATGTTAACGCAGAACAACTACAGCATCATACATCCAAACCTAAAAACCTTACAACTGACTGCATGGAACATCACATAACAGCAGCTATTCCAGAACTCTCCCAAAGAGTTAAAGACATTATTCTGAAGCACGCAGACCTTCAACAAGAAGGAACTATGCTGGAAAATGGAAAAGGTTTGTCATCTGGAGTACGGAAAGAGGAAAAGATGTGTCAAACATAGATATGCCTAACATTCTGGAGTATCTGGCGAACTTCTTCATTCAGGCCTGTCCTACTCCTCCATCAAGATACATGCATCAGCTATTTCAGCAGAATACAGCTTTGATACACCTGTTTTTCGCACCCTTTGCTCAGACAATTCCTCAGAGGAATCAAGAATGTAAAACCTCCAAGGAAACCACCATTACCAGCTTGGGATTTAAACTTTGTGCTAGAAAAGTTGACACTAGCACCCTTTGAACCAGCAGCAACAGCAGACCTACAACACCTATCATGGAAAACTGCTTTCCTACTGGCAATTACTTCAGCAAGGAGGGTTTCAGAACTACAGGCCTTAATGGCAGTGCAACCCTTCCTAATCTTCCACCAAGATAGAGTGTCCATGAGGACTAATCCTACATTTATGCCTAAGGTGGTATCCAGAGTGTCTTTAAACCAGGCAATCCACCTACCTACCTTCTTTCCCAACCCACAAAACAGAGGGGAAAGAATACTGCATACCTTGGATGTACATAGACAGCTACGCTACTACTTGGACAGAACAAAAAATAGCAGAAAGACTGACCAACTTTTTGTAGCCTATGCAACAGGAAGGGAAGGAAAAGCTATTTCCAAACAGACAATCTCCAAATGCATAGGAAATTGCATACAATTCTGTTACTCCTTCCATGGAAAACCAATTCCACAGAACATAAGACCTCATTCTACAAGAGCAACAGCCACTACCACAGCCTTCTTACGAGGAGTGGCAACCAAAGACATTATTGAGGCGGCTACTTGGACCTCCGTGCATACATTTGCCAAGCATTATAATTTGCCTCTATATTCCAGATCCCGAGCAGGGTTTGCCACTGCTGTACTGCAAGGGATCCTAAACACACCATAATCTACCTTTATCCTCCTCCCCTAGTTGGCTATGGTATTCTACCCACTTGTTATGACTGCAGATGCATCCATGAAGGACATAGTACAGTTTTGTACCTACCATAAATGTAGATGTCCGAACTGGATAGCATCTGCAGTCAGGATTACCTCCCACCATCCCCTCTGTGGTACTCCTAGGGTGTTTACCCTTCTAATAGCTAGCTGTTGGGGAGTCTTTATGGTGTATTTGTTTTTGTATATGTACATACATGCTTATTGTTGTGTTTACCTCTATCTATTTGGAAACATTGGCATCTATCCAAATTTTAGCCTGCAAGAGGGCTACTGGCATCTGGGGCAAGAAACACTGAGGAAAATGGCGTCGGCTGATGCCTTTATACCCGAAGACCAACAGAGATGACGTCGGGTGGAGTGCGACATCAGCCGAAGCCGGACCCGGACTTTGGAATCCGGCCGACTGAAGGGCTGCCTGACGACAGGACAACCCACTTGTTATGACTGCAGATGCTATCCAGTTCGGACATCTACATTTATGGTAGGTACAAAACTGTACTGTCTTCTCTACACCTTTCCCCCTTTTCCCTTGATCCCCAGAGTCCTTCAGAAAGCAAGCATGTTGAGCAGTTTGATATTCATCACCCCATACTGGCCTTGTCAGATTTGTTTCCCCTTTCTATGGCCGTATCTTCAAGAGAAGCTGTGGATTCTGGCCTCAGTTAGAAACCTCCTGACTCATCCGTCAGGGACGCTTCATCCATCAATTCAAACCACCAAATTGACAGCTTGGCTGCTCCAGTTCCACACATAAGCCAGGCTTCCAGATATTTCCCCTGCAGTGAAACATATTTTGATTTCATCCCATAAGGCTTCAACCAGAAAGTTATATGCTAGCAAATGGAAAATATTTTCCCATTGGGCTTTCAAAAACCACATTGATCTTTTTACTGCCTTTTTAACAGCTGTATTGGACTTTCTAGCTAAGCTTTTTGGTGAAGGTGCAGCTGCAGCTACTGTACGAGTTCAATTAGCTGCTATACCAAACTATCCTATTGGAGAAATGGGACTAAAAATCGGCTCACAGGCTTTGCAAAGCTTTTTTGAAAGGTACTTTCTTACTAAGGCCTTCAGTGAAAGAACCACCAACACTAAGGGACCTAAACTTTGTTGTCCACCTTGATCCTTCCTCCCCCTTTGAACCTGCATCATCATGTCAATAAAGTTTTTAACATGGAAAACAACCTTCTTGATAGCCATCATGTCTGCTAGAACGGATATCAGGACTTCATGCTTTATCAGTACGTCCCCCTTACATGATTTTTCACCAAGATAGTCTCCCTGAGAAAACTAACCCTTCATCCTCCCAAAAATATGTTCAGAAGCAAATTTAAATTAGTCCATTGACTTGCCTGTTTTTTTCCCCAAACTATGGCAACAAATCCGAGTAGAAATTACACCAGTTAGATGTACACAATTATTACATTTCTACCTCCATAGAACAAAGGAGTTCAGGAAATCAGAACTGTTTATCTTTTTCAGATAAAAAGAAGAGCACCCCCATATTGAAGGTCACGCTTTCCAAGTGGCTTACTGATTTGTATAACCTTCACATACAGATCTCAGAATAGAGAACTTCCAGGGAAAAATAAAAGGCCACTCCACAAGAGCTATAGCAACCTTGTTGATCTTTCAGGCAAGGCTAACCATGGATTCAATTTGTGCAGTTGCAACATGAGTAAGCCTCATACTTTTATCACTCATTTCAAAGTTGATTTGGCCTCCAGGAACAGGGTCTCTTTTGGGTCCACTGTACTGAATAGTATTTTTCCTTGAGCCACCCAAGAAAGAAGGTGCTAGGGACACTATCCCAACCAGCAATAAATGAATTTGAGATTGGACAAAACATTATGTACTCACCATAGTGTTCCATGTTTGTTGTCCATCGTGCCATCATTCTTGCTTCCCACCCTCCTTGCCCCAGCCTTCGTTCCTTGAGGGTCAAGCGATTTCTTGCTAGTTGGAACTTGATGCTCTGAATCTCTTTCTTAGTCCCTTTTTTGGGCATGGGTTATATGTTTAGAGGTAGTAGTTATAGTTTCTGCAAACAAGATCTGAGTAATCTTCCCTGAGCATGATGGGGTAGGGTGTAGCCACAAGCCGGTGGAAGCTCTCGAGCTTTTGTATAGGCTGAGTTGGAACTGATTCTTGGTTCCGAACCCAATTAGTTAATGAAGGCGAGATGGACAGCAAACATGGAACTTTATGGTGGGTACATAACTTATTTACATTTGTTGGACATACACAGACAATAACATTTTTATTTATTTGGAGAGAACAAAATCTTTTAGAAAATCGAACCAATTGTTCCTATCCTTTTCATGTACTAGAGTAGGCCAATAAGTTTCGAAAGTTACTCTGTCAAAATGGTTGAGAGATTACATCACTTTTATTTATCAACAAAATAAGCTGGACTTGTCAACAAAAGTTAGGGCTCATTCTACCAGATCTGTTTCCACTTAGTAGCCTTTCATTCCAGAGCTTATATGGATGACATATATGGAGCCGCAACTTGGGCTACTCTCTCCATACCTTTATCACTCATTACAGATTGGATACGGTCTCCAAGGGAATAGCATCCTTTGGCTCTATGATGCTCAGGAATATCCTTCCCTATGGCCTTCCATGGCATAAAGTAGCTAGAGACTGTCCCAACAGTCAAGAATGAATGAAGATCGACAACATCAGATAAAGAAGTTATGTTCTTACCATAACATTCCATCTGTGTTGTCAACTTTCATTCATTCCACATCCCACCCACCTACCCCCTCCAAAAGACTCCTGGAGGTTCAGAACTCAGTCTGGGGTCCTAGTAGGTTTGTTGTTCAGACAAATCTTCCATGATTTTCTACTGAGCAAAACTCGATCTGAAGGGAAGAAAGGCAGTAAGGGTAGCTTTAGCTTGAGAGATTCTGGCTGGCGTGAACTTGATATAACTGCCGAGTTGGTTCTGAGGGTTGAAATCAAAACCCAACAGTCAAGAATGAATGAAGATCGACAACACAGATGGAACGTCAGAACATCACTTCTTTTTTTATTTTAAATAGGTTTATCCCATCCCTATCCATCCAGACTTCAGAAATTTAAGCTTTTATGTGCTTGGATCATATCAGATTTCTACCTTACCATTTGGGCTATGCTTCTCCAAGAGTGTTCACAAAGTCTCTAGCTCCTGTTACAGCCTATTGCAGGCTACAGTGTATTCACATTTTTCCATATTTAGATGACTTGCTTATTTCTGCATAGTTTCAAAGTGCCTGGAATCACTCACTGTAGTGAGAGAGCTTTGCAGGCTAGAATTCCAAGAGAATATTCAAAAGTCTTTTTTGACTCCACACAGGACTGTGCTCCTGTGGTTTCTGCTAGACACCTCAGTACAAAGAGCTTTTCTTTCACAGGAAGAAAGTAGATCTATATTATGCTGAATTCTAGGGGTTTCCACTCTGTCTTTCACTGCAAAGAATACTTCAGGATTCTAGGTCTCATAACAGATTCTTAATTATGCCTCTGGCAAGAATACACACTAGAAAGGTACAGTGGTAAAATGTCTTTGGTCACAGCTCAAGCACTCATCTTTTCATATTCCAGTTCTGAGATTTGTGAGAAGACAAATCACTTGGTGAAGTCCAATATTCCTGAATCCAGATGTTCTTCATGTTTCACTGTTGTAGTAATCACCTGTGGTTATCCCTGCTCTGTTAGCCCTCCTCCGGACTGAATACTAGAGTCAATGTTTTTCTGCGTCAGCTGCAGTTGCCTGTAGTCTGAAGTCAGGTTGTCAGTGCTATAAAGCAAGGCAGCCGACGTCAGTACATCAGTCTTTCTTGCCGTGGAGCCCATAGCAGAAGCAGTTTGCACGAGTGCTGGTCGGTCGCTACCAGAGTTTGAATTTCAGCTGAAAACATCTAAAGCTAAGTACCCTTTTGGGGGGCCCTTTTTTCTTGCACTAACCGATGTCTGAAAAAGTTAACAATTGTCTCGCCTGTGGAAAGCAGATCCTATACAAAGACTTCCATTCTTACTGAGTCACTTGTTTAGGCCCAGATCACAACATCCCCTGTTGCCGGTTTTGCCGGTTCTGTGCACTCTTTAATGCGAGAACCGTTTGCCATAGAGCTCTTTTGTAGACAGTTATTTTCGTGTTCCATCTTCACATTCCAATAAGGCGTCCGTCAGCCAACAATCTGTGGACATTCCGAAAAAATGCAAAGCTAGAGACGTACCACACAAGGCTAAGCCTTCCGGTGACACTACCGCTAAGCAGGTCGTCAGTTCTCAGGAATTCAGTGAGGTGCTTTCACAGCCCCTGATGCCTGATTTGATATCTACGTAGGCCTCTACCGAGACCCTTTCCGAGTCCGGTATGACGCAGAAATGTTCGTCTTCCGAGCCTTTCCTGTTTCTGCCTCGGTTGGGTGCAGAGCCATGACGCAGGCATCAGCTTCCGAGGAGGCCTTTCGCACTATCGAATCTAGACAAAAAAATTACATATTCTCATCAGACTACTGTTTCAGATCGATGGATTCTCTCAGGCCTAGAAGCCAGGCCACTCCTAGAAAATCTGCTTCTAGCCACCATTTTGCTCCGGCTACACCACCCCAAGCACAAATGCTTAAAGTGGCGGAGGATCACATGTCCCTTATCCAGGGTAGTTAGGCCACAACTTCTAAAAGGAAAACACACCCTTCTCCAGAAATTGACAGAACAGAATTCTGATGAATCTGACTATTCAGATTTTGAAGAGGCACAGCAACCTCTGACTGCTTATGAGGATTCGGATGCAGAGGAATCCATCCCTTCTGTCTCCCCTCCAGTGGACCTTTCCTTTGGGGAAACCCTTCACACCCTCTGGGAACATTTCCATTGAGAATCTCAGTACCCCCGCAGTTTAAGAAAAGACTTGGAGAGTTTCTGGACCTGCCCCAGCACAGACCCTGGCCATCCCCCTATTTTAGAAGTGGTGGATGATGTTTTCCATGAATCCAGCCTAGCCCCTGACGCCCTCCCTCCTGCTCCCAGTAAATCTGACCGGTATTAGAGTACCGGATTCTCACAAATGCCTGTACGGAAATCCTGCTGCAGACCCAGAGGTCATTACACGGGGACCTATAGGAGCTAAGACTAGTTCTGCCAAGAATCCTATTCCTTCTGACGAGTGCAGAGCTCTGGACAGATGGGGAAAAAGTGTACACCTGTGCAACCTTAGCTATCAGAGCACTCAGTTGTCAGTTCCATATGTTAAAATATCAGTAACACACTTTGGAACTATTAAAACAAAAGATTTCTACCTTTCCTGACTGTACCAATTCAAAAGAATTGGCAGATTTACTGCACTCTGCTTGTCAGTTGGCCAAACACTCACACTTTTCATAATGACACCGTAGAAGCTTTTAGCAGGGCAGCAGTGACAGGATGTGTCGTTACAAGACATGCATGCCTGAAGCAACAACCTCTCCCTGATCATGTCAAGTCTAAACTTATTGATGCACCCCTAGATAAGGAGCGCTTATTTGGAGTAAAAACAGAAGAGGTGCTTAAAACGATGGAAGACGAAGCAAAATCTATGCAAAAAGTAAAAGATTTCTTTCAGGTTCAACCTCCCAGTTTCAGCAGGAACTTCCCCTCTAAGCACTGGTCCTTCCCTGCACCTAGGAGACAGAGCCAAGGTAAGCCCCGCAGGGACAGACCATCCACACCACTATCCCAGGGTTAGCCGAGAAGCAAACAGTGGACCACTTCAGCCCCAAAGGCAGGGAGTTCTAAGCAACCCTTCTATGCCAAAAACTCACAATGAGACTTCCTCCCCCCTCTGCCCTCTTTTCACTCCTCAAAAACTAGGAGGAAAGCTTTCCATCTTCAAAGAAAGTTGGCTTTCTGTAACAAAGGACCAATGGGTGTTAAAGATAATTTTTCAGGGATACAAATTCTCTTTCAGCAAACTTCCAATTCCAAGTGGGTACCCAGACTTGCCTCTAATCAGTGGGCAGAGACATTGAAACGGGTCCAGACTCTCATATCCCTGGGGGCAGTAGATAACCTCTGGATCTATCCATTCTGAGCACCTCCCTGGTGGAACCTGATGCAAATGTTAACTTTGCAGCAGCTGCTGCCTATGCTAACAAAAAAAAATGCCTGGCTTGTGACCCTAGACCTAAAATATACCTACCTCCACATCCCCATAAGGGAGTCCTGCAGAAAATTCCTGGGCTTCAGAGCAGGATCACAACACTTTCATTTCTCTGTGCTGCCTTTTGGCTTTTCTACTGCACCCAGAGAATTCAAATGCTTAGCCCCCGCCATAGCATTTTGCAGACAGAGAAATGTACAGATTTACCCTTACCTGGGCAACTGCCTCATTCAGACAGAGTGCAAAGAAAAGCTGCTCCAGGACCTTCTCTTTGTCAAATCCCTCCTAACCTTCCTAAGTTCACCATCAACGAGCAAACAGCTTGATTAGCAGCCCTCAGCACTGGAGGAACTAGGCGAGAAGGCTGAAGGGGCATGGCCTTTCTTGCCTGTTGTTTGGGGTGGGACAGGTTCGCATGTAGTTAGGGTCACATTGGGTAGTGCAGTCTTCCTGGTGAAGACTGGAAAGGTTAGTGTTCACCCTTCAAAGAGGTTGGGTAAGTCTTTTGAAATGTCCTTCTGGGAAGTCCGAGGACACCCCCACTGACATGTTATTGCACACCACACCACTCCTAGCACCTAACCAAGTGTGTGCATTTAGGGCTGGAGAGAAAATAGGAAAAGTGCAAACTGTCTCTGATGACTGTCTAAATGACTACAGCCCCCTAGTTGATCCTTACTTACCCCTTTGAAGGGGAAACAAATGGGCCTAATTGGCCAGGAGGAGGTTAGTCAACAGGCAGTAGAAGTGAATAACTAGGTGGGGGATATCGTGCAGGGAGCCCTCAGTTTTCTAGAATGGAATGATAAACGTGCTCGCATACCTTTCCTTAATACCAAAAGTTATTAGAATAGTGTTCCTTAACCAAACTGCCTAGTTGCCCATTTTCTTCCCTTACTCCCAGAGGTGGTGGGGTGTGCATGTATGTTATATTCCTTGGATGTCCACAGATATCTAAGGTATTACATGGACGCAACAAAGGATTCTTATTTTTGCAAATGAGAAGAGATGTACCTATTTAATAAAGCTAATTTGAATTGAATAAGCTTGTTGCATTTCCTTCAGTTATATGGCTTATGGGAGAAAAATTGCATGGCATCTTCAGATCTCAGCTGTCCAAGGGGCACAGTAGCTTCCACTGCAATTTTTAGGGGGTCAGTGCAAAAACCATGTTTGGGGTCTGCGAGGCACTCTTTTTCCAAAGAGCATGGATTGGACATTTAGTCAAGAACCAGGGGAACTTTGTGCCATCCTGTGAACGAATCTTCCTCTGGGCCCTGATCAACCGTTCTCCATGGGGCCGGAAAGTGTTGAGAATCATTTCTGTTATGACTGAAGTAGTGAACCATATGAAGAGCAGAGTACTTTTGTGAAGAACTGGTTAACCACTCTCCATGGGGACACTGTAGCAAGTGAAAATGGTAGTACCCATTAATGACTTTACAGACTGAAGACTGTTTAATTGTAGCTAGAAGTCTGCATGTTAAGCTGGGTTATGTTTGCAGTTGTATTAATCTGTGCTACATTTAATAAATGATGGGCTTGTGAGAATAAGCCATTTAAAATTCTTGTGAAAAGATTGAAATGATTTTTGTCTTGAGTTTTGTAACTTTACAGAAATCTGAGCGCATATCACTAAAGCTATTGTATACCTGTGACAGTGAAATAATTTTCTTTGTATTTTAGAAAACAAGTAGAACTTTTTTGTGAGCATACTAAATATCACTCCCTCTTTTTCAGATACGATGCAGTTGACGGCATGTAAGTGGTCATTTTAATTATTCCATACCATAAACTTCAGAGTTGTTAAATTCACACTGGTATAAATAATGTTCTCATTTATTTGATGACTGAAGTACTTTGAGTAAGTTTTTCATGTTTTCTGTTTGTTCAGTAAATCCTTTTCTTTCAGAATTTTAACTGCAAGATGAAACTTGTGGACAGTAAATGACTAATCTTGTAATTTTTCACTTTCTCTTATGGATTTAGAATCAGAAGTTTTAGTATTCCACAAGTATATTTTACATCCGTAGGTGGTGAATATTATGTGCTGTGTCATATCACTGCTTACTTCCAAAATATCTAACTTGCCTGTGATTTGAGCATTGAAGCAACTATGTGTGTAAATTTTTTCATGTTGAATGTTTGAGATTTGATAGGGCAACTCAACAACAGAAATTGTGTGATTGGGGGGGGGGGGGGGTATATAACAAATCCAAAATTGCTGTATCTTGTATAATTTCCCTCTTATGTGAGGCCAAGCTATCTCAGCGTTAGTGTATATAAAAAGTAAAAAAATGCTTTTAATTTATAATAGCAATTTTTTGCACTTTTTAATTACAGGTGTGCATTCAAGCTTTTTTTTTTTGTTTTCAAGTTTTTTAATTTCTGGCATTTGTTAGAAAGGTCTGTTTCTGCTTGAATGAAAACCTAAGTGAATATTTTTGTTTGAATTTTAAATTTAAATTTGTAAAATTGTTAACCAGTTAAGGGAACTGGACATCATGGGTTTTCAGTCGCATCTCCGGCCATAGCGGAAAGGGCAAATGCCATATATAGACTCCTTCACATAACCACTAAATCAGCATGTTTTTAGAAGGTGGAAATTGGTAGAAGTACCCAGAGAAAATCCATGCAGACACACTGAGTATAGCAGACTCCATAACAATACAGCTGGTTTGTCAGGATTGAACCCTGGACCTGTGAGGTCGAGATTACAGCATTGTCTTATTGCTGTAGTGTAATTCTGCTTTGTAAGTTGTCTGTTCTTCAATACTAATAGCTGTAGATTCAATTACTGAGGTTTTGTATGCGAACTACTCAAAGACCAGACGTGTTTTCTTTGTCGAATCGCAGGGTCTGAAGCTAACCACCTATACAATTAGACATGAATATACAGCTCCATTTTGGTTTTGAAACCACCTGCACTGCATTGGCAGCCAAATAGAATTGTGCTTCTTGAAGACCAGACCTGAAGGAGAATATTTCCATACAAGTACAGTCTAATGTTATGGACATTAATACTAAATCTGTCAAAAATGCCTGCAAAATACTATGACAACATTCTAGTGTGTTTGGTTATATGAGGGAAAATGCTTCTGAAACCAGGAGATTTAATGTCTAACCATATAGTTGATATGGGGCTCAGGACAACCCCCATTTTTAACATAGTTTGCCTTAGAAGGTGTGATTATTTTTCATTTGTTTGGGTGTTCACATGAGCAGAAGTAGGATATTCGTACACAGCATGGACTTGTAACTATGACTTAATGTGGTTTCAGCCCTGCTTCTTAATTATGGATAAACTTGAGGACCAAGAGTCACATGATCAGTGGAAGATTTTCTGCTTTGCACAGGCCTTTATGGGTTCTTATGAGGTTACGTTTGGCAGTTAGCACAGAGGACTAAAGATTTCCTTTTAGATCACTGTTGCAGTATTCCATACAGTAGGGATCCCTTGCTTAGGGCAGCCGAACATCCGGCCAATGTACCAAAGCTATAGGTTGTAATAATGGTGTTGTAAGTCACTCGTATGTTTCCCCCCACATGCCGTAGGGCAAAAAGGTGATGTACAGATGTACCATCCTTGGAACAACTTTGCCATCAGCCTGAACACCATCTTCATTCGTTGGTCTGAACGCTGTTTCATCTGCTGGTTGCGAAGCCTTTTTCAAATAAGTGCCCCATTGAGGTTTTTCTTTTCTTGCTTTCATGCTTGTTGGTTTACATGTCATCCAGAAAGGAGAAATGCTAGTGTGGGAGACAGATTCCCCATAAGGACCATCATGAGCAGTGTTTGTTTTGCTTGGGTGCTTCTCACAACCATACGTCTTGTTTTGAAAATCCAAGCAGCAAAGGTATGGCTCCAGTATAAACAGTCACTAATTCCAGAAGGTATGTAGTTCCAAAGAATAAAAGGCAGAGAAGATAGTCTTTGAGCTCAGCTTTAATGACACTAGTGCTTTCACATACAGCTTCATCAGGTGTTTAACATTTGCTGACATAAACCACCTATATATACCCATTCAAAACATGTGATCAAAAAGCAATTCAAATTTAAAGTAACAGCACATTTAAAATATATGAATACCATAGTTAAAAATACAGATATAAAAACATAGTACATATCACATGCGTAAAGGTCTCTTATGTAATATAGGTCTTATAGGGACATGGTCATTAAGACCATGACCATGATTCGCCCTAAGTCTGACTATCCAAGTAGCCTCCAACTCTTCCGTTCTGGACCTAATATCCCCACGTCTCACATTATCATATGTCCTATCTAAAACTAAAAATTTAAAAGTATGTAATTCATTTGTATTCACTACATGTTTAGCAAGTGCATTAATAAGGTTCTTTTTCTTAATATTATATAGGTGCTCTCTAATTCTTTCTTTTAATGAGCGATCAGTTTTACCTACATAATATTTATTACATAATGTACATATAGCAAGATATACCACATGCATGGTATTGCATGTTGCACCGATTAATATAAAAATTCTTGGTTGTATCTGGATGTTTAAAAACTATATCTGTGCAAACATAAGTACAATAATTACAGCTGCCACACGGCTTAGTTCCAGGGACACTAGCTACTGGATTTTTAGATATGTTATAACATAATCTTTTCTTAAGTGAATTCTTATTCTTAAAAGAAAATTGTGGTCTCACACCCACAATTGTCTTAATATGTTCATCAGTTGTTAAAATATTCCAATGAGAATTGATGACATCTATATACTTAGCTATGTCCCTAGTATAATGTAAGGACATTCTAAGTTTATTATTCTCTACTTTTCTAGTCCTTGGTCTGCTCTCAGAGAAGTAAGGTTTAGCTGTAGTAGACTATCAGAAATTTAGGACTCAAACTGAGAATGAATTATTTGAAAGAGGATATGAACAACGTTTGATTCAACATACCTCTGTTGTAGTGGATACATTAAGGTCTACTACAGCTAAACCTTACTTCTCTGAGAGCAGACCAAGGACTAGAAAAGTAGAGAATAATAAACTTAGAATGTCCTTACATTATACTAGGGACATAGCTAAGTATATAGATGTCATCAATTCTCATTGGAATATTTTAACAACTGATGAACATATTAAGACAATTGTGGGTGTGAGACCACAATTTTCTTTTAAGAATAAGAATTCACTTAAGAAAAGATTGTTATAACATATCTAAAAATCCAGTAGCTAGTGTCCCTGGAACTAAGCCTTGTGGCAGCTGTAATTATTGTACTTATGTTTGCACAGATATAGTTTTTAAACATCCAGATACAACCAAGAATTTTTATATTAAGGTCGGTGCAACATGCAATACCATGCATGTGGTATATCTTGCTATATGTACATTATGTAATACATATTATGTAGGTAAAACTGATCGCTCATTAAAAGAAAGAATTAGAGAGCACCTATATAATATTAAGAAAAAGAACCTTATTAATGCACTTGCTAAACATGTAGTGAATACAAATGAATTACATACCTTTAAATTTTTAGTTTTAGATAGGACATATGATAATGTGAGACGTGGGGATATTAGGTCCAGAACGGAAGAGTTGGAGGCTCCTTGGATAGTCAGACTTAGGGCGAATCATGCTCATGGTCTTAATGGCCATGTCCCTATAAGACCTATATTACATAAGAGACCTTTACGCAAGTGATATGTACTATGTTTTTATATCTGTATTTTTAACTATGGTATTCATATATTTTAAATGTGCTGTTACTTTAAATTTGAATTGCTTTTTGATCACATGATGTTTTGAATGGGTATATATATAGGTGGTTTATGTCAGCAAATGTTAAACACCTGATGAAGCTGTATGTGAAAGCGCTAGTGTCATTAAAGCTGAGCTCAAAGACTATCTTCTCTGCCTTTTATTCTTTGGAACTACATACCTTCTGGAATTAGTGACTGTTTATACTGGAGCCATACCTTTGCTGCTTGGATTTTCATGTGGATTGTATTTTTTCAGCAGAGGTAAAAGCTGTTTGTTTGGTGACTTTGTTGTTTTTACATACATCTTGTTTTGTTTGTCAGACTTTTATCCCAAAGATTTTGCATAGTTAGCTGTCCTCTTTGGCTAGTTATCTGTAGAACCAACATCTAAAATTCTTGGTTCAAGGTAATGGCAGAGTCATTCTGACCCAAACTTCAGCCGTCAGTGAAAAAGACCAGGAAGGTTTGGTCAGATTCTTCTGTTGTACCATTTCCACCAGATTTAGCTCTTGAGGCTGGTGAAAGCCCAGAGGACCGCCATTTTTTTTTTTCATTTGGATTCCTCTACCACGACCACGGAGGCCAACATGGACCCAACTTCTTGCACATCCCCGTAGGCTCCACAGTTGTCTATTTCAGATCTGCAAGGGGGAATCGTGGCTGATTATTTCTGAAAGGCCTAAGGGTGCCACAAATCCTTTAGGAGATTCTCACTATACTTATTGAGTGTAGGCAGGGGTTTGAGCTGCCTAAGATAGGTCTGGTGTCCCTTTAAATAAAAAACAAAAGACTAAGCGTATTTCTCCTGCTTCTAAGGATCCTCAGCATGAATGGCAGGATTTTACACAGTGTTTGCTCAGTGCCCTTTATGGCTCTGAAACTTCCTCAGGGGTTTCTGTTCCTGCTCCCAATTGGTGGTGCTCTCCTGTCAAGAGCCCTAGGGAGCAGGTTTCATCTGATGAGGAATTCTTGACCTTTTGCTCACATATTCCCTCTCCCTTTGATTGTGGTTCAGAGGAGTAGGACTCTGTCAGTCCAGATTCCCTTTTTGACGAAATTTCCTTTGGGGATACTATTTCCTGTATGATGGAGTTTAAGTGGGATTATGCCCACATTTCTGATTTTCAAAGGAGATGTAAATTCCTTCAGATGGCGTCTCACAAAGCTCTCTGCTGTCTCTCCTCTTCTTGCTGCCTTGTTAGATACTTTTTCTGCAGCTTCTCAGGCTCCTGATTCCTACACCCCTCATCCTAAAAGAACTGGTGCCTTATGATTGCAAATTTCTTTACAAATGTCCCTCCGCTAACCCTTTTTTTTTTTATTTCTGTCTCTTCTGATAAGCCCTGTAAGCTTTTGCCTTCTACTAAGCTGCTCTCTTCTGACAAAGACAGGAGAGCTAAGGAGAGGTTGGGTAAGAAAGCATATACTACCGCTACTCTGGCCTTCAGGGCTGTCAGTTATCAGACCTATATGCTCAGGTATATTTTGGCTCTTCTCTCTCATCCTTGTTATTTCAGATCTTCCTGGGGCTACGGACCTCTCTTTGTTAGGGCTGTTTTCTCAAGTGGCACACCATTCCATTAAATGTAGTTATGATATAGCTGATGCCTTATCTAGAGCTGCAGCCTTTAGGTCTGTATCGAGGAGGTACTCCTGACTTTGCCTTCAGCATCTGCCTAATGACATCAAGGCCAAGCTGATGGATGTTCCGCTTGACAATAAAAATCTCTCTTGTTCTACAGCCACTTAGCTTTTTAAGTCCCTTCATGAAAAGGCAAAAGCTATGCAGGAGTTGAAACATATTTTTGTTTCCCTGTTCCCAAATTTCAGAGTAATTACCCTAATAAGTTTGGCTTTGCCTATAGACAGTCTCTCCCCTCATCCCAAGGGCAAAAAGGATGCTAGAAGGGCTTCTCCTGCTAAGTCTACTCCTACAGCTCAGAAGCCTTTCTGTCTCTGTGTGTGTCTGTCTCTCTCTCTCTCCAAACAATCCAGATTCTATCTGTCTTCTTCCCTCCTCCTCAACCAAATTCCTCTTTCTCTTCGTCTTTCTCTGTTCCTTCCCATCTGGTTACAGATCACTCAGGACTCTGGTTCTTTCCACCATTCAGTAATATATTCCGAAACACTACGCAAGTCCTGCACTAGTGCAGGGCCAAAAGACCAACATAAAACTACAGAAATGGCCAGCACTACAGTCGGCGGTAACGTAAAGCATTTATTAACATAGAACATAAATAGAAAAATACCAGAAGTATAAGGCGAAATCCACAAAGGCAAACCGGTTTTGACCAAAGACTTCCTCAGTGCCACATATATAGTCATTTACACAGTATATTACAGAAGTAAAACATACCCCCCTTCTCCCAAAAGCCAATCAGAGCATATCATTTAAACATGGAGAGAACAATGCTCCTAATTTTACAGTCCAGGTCCGCTCGCTCTTTAATAAATCATGCCAGCCAAGTTTATTAGGTCCCTTAAAACAAATATGATCAGTAGTAAATCTAAAAATAGCCATAGGGTTTTGCAGTGCATGTCTGTATAAAGCATTAGACATTCTCTTGTTCCTGATATCACTTAAATGTTTAAATATACATGCTTTAAACTGTCTAGATGTTTGTCCTACATAAAAAGAACATGTACATTCCACTAAATAAATAACCCAGTCAGAAACAGTTACTGAAACATCTGATATCAAATACCTGAGACATATCATCTGCCAATACATACATAATTTTGTAACCTCACCCACTGCAATGGAATTGTAAGATACTAACTTTTAAATGCAAATTGAAGAACAGACAAAATGTTAAACACAAAATACAAACAACAATAGTGTTTTATATTAATATTTGAACTTTGTATCAAATTTTGAACTTGTTAAAAACTAAAATAGTTTTCTTTTTAACAGTAAAGTTAACTGCTTGCCGTTTAGTATTCCTTGCTCTTCTACATGGAAGCATATAACTAGAAATGGAACCAACAGAACATGAAAGTGTTGTAAAGTGGTGGTGAAGTCACGAGGCATTTCTGCAGATCCCAGATGTATGATATGGACTGTTATTTTCCATGTTTTACTGACACCATTTACACATATAAGTCATTATTAATGCAGTCTCATTGCAAGATGATTGTCCCTGAAATAGAAAGTGGGCCCATGCATAAATCCTTGTGCATTATGCTCCTGGCCAAAGCATCTCAGCATCCACTCCAGCTTGTTGCTTTTGGTCCATGTTTTCACTGTCCCCTTAATCTCTGACCCCCCCCCCCCCACATGTCAAGAACTGCACTATGCATAAATCAAACTGTAGTACACTTCTGTTCAAGCAGTCTCTGGATTAGTTGCTTAGACATACAGCAGCAGATGTTCGTGTTTCACTGTTGCGGTCATTGCAATTGGCTTATCCTGCTGGCAGGCTACCCTCAGTCGGCCCGAATTCCAAAGTCTAGGTCCGGCGTTGGTTGCCGTCACCTCTTCCCTGACATCAGTGTGCCAGGGGTATAAAAGATGCAGCCGATGACATTTTCTTCTGTCTTTCTTGCCGCGCGGTGCCCGAAGCAAAAGCAGTTCGCAAGTGCCGGTCGGCCGACTACTGAGATTTTCAAAATCGAATTTCAGATCCGAAGTCTTCATTAAAGTTGAGTACCCCATTGGGGAAACTTTTTTCTTGCTCCAGACCAATGTCAGAAAAAGTTAATAATTGTATTTCTTGTGGGAAGCAAATACCTCATAAGGATTTTCATTCTTACTGTATTCCTTGCCTAGGCCCTGATCACGACGTTGCTAACTGTCGGTTTTGTGCTAGATTTAACCAACGCACTATTAAGCGTCGGTACGAATTTGCCTTTCGTTACTTTGGCCGAAGAATCAATTATATAATGCTGTCGGAACAGCCGACGACCGGAGTTTATAAAAAGCACAAGGAAAAAGAAAAGGACAGGCATCCGAGGTCCAAAACCGACGAGGCTTCCGCTAGGCCTGTCGCCGCTTCTCAGGTGCTTTCGCAGCCCCTGACGCCCGCTACCTCAGAGCCACAGGCCGCTTCCGACTCCCATGTGGAGCCAACTAGGCCGCTGAAATCTCAAGGTATTGGACACTCTGAAACTATTCCCTCAGATGGGAACGGAGCCGCTGAGCAGGCATCAGCTTCTGAGGGTGTTTTCAGACCTACACAGTTATATGTAAAGCCAACTTCAGCTTCAAAGGCAAAGACTAAAGCAGCTCTAAAGACAAAGAAACAAGTACAGCATTCTGGAACAGAAAATGAAAGAAACCGTGTTGGGTAAAACCTTGGTGCAGAAATAAATCCAAATGAAAGGTAAAAAGTAAAAAATGCACCAAGATAACACACAGCAAACGTTTAATCACAGCAAAGTACAAAGTGGTAAGCGCTTTCACAACCGAAGTTGCTTCATCAGACACCACAGTAAAAAATGCACAGGTTTAAATAGAGATTCTAAAATGCCAATTAATCAATAAAAATCACACTGATTAAGTAGCAGTGAAAAACAATTAAGCCTCATGCTCAAACTAAAAAAAGCATTGCTTAAAAACATTGCTTAAAAGCATTGTACAAGAAGGAATCAAATACTATACATGAGAAAGCACTTAAACTTATAAAATCATTATAAAACATGGAAAAATACTAGGCAGGAAAAAGTTAAATAGAATACTTGGAAACTAATAGTTAAATACATTAGACTAATTTTGAAAGAACTTAGCTAATCTTAATGCTTGAGATGTCTAGCCTTTAAAAGAGGGACCAAGGAAGTAGTAGCATTCAAACCAGGATACTTTTCAGCATTAAGTTCCAAAATCCAGTTCTGTTCATGTCCCTCTGTGATATTCTCAATGTCACCACCTCTGGGGTTTCTATGAATATGTTGTAGAACAAAGAACTTAAAGGAATGAGAACGGCCATTGGACATAACATGATTGGCTAGAGCATTTGATGGTTTATTATTACTAATATCTCTTAGGTGGTCTAGAATACGATCTTTAAGCATTCTATTTGTTTTTCCTACATAAAAAGCAGGACATTGTACAGAAAAACAATAATAGACCACATCTGTACATCTGCAATCAGTGTATTGATTAGTGTACAAAGAAAATTTCCTAGTAGGATGTACATATTTATTTTTGCTATATATAAATTGACAAGCACTGCAATTCCTGCATGGAGAAGTACCATGCCAATTGGATCTAATAATAGTTCTAGATAATTCACCATGACATAGATGTTGTTTAAGGGATTTATTATTTCTAAAACTAAAAATAGGAGAATGTCCGACCTTGTCTACCAGTCCAGGCACTTCTTGTAGCAAATACCAATGCTTTTTGACTCAATCTAAGTATTGATTGATGTTACTGGAAAACTGAAACACCACTCTAAAATCATTACTAGTTATGTTAGTATATCTTGTATTGTCAACAGCATCACCAGCATTAAAATAAGGTTTACATCTAGTGCTTCTCAGCTTCCAGGCATTAGAGATAGTCTGTTCAATGTCTGCAAGCGAGTATCCCCTATGTAAAAATTCTGTTTTTAAATTAGATAGGGCAACTACTGCATCTTCATCTCTGCTATGCAGTCGCAGTGTTCTAAAAACCTGACCCTTGAGCACGTTCCTAGGAACGTGTCTAGGGTGCATACTAGATTTGTACAAAAGAGTATTTTTTCTAGTGGGTTTAAAATAAATATTACTGCAAAGACTATTTAAAACAGATTTACTAATCTGCACATCAAGGAAACTGATGTCAGTGTTGGAACTGTGGTAAGTGAACCTTAAAAAATCAGTAGTTGAATGCAAATATTCCACAAACTGTGCCAAATCAATACCAGAGCCTCTCCACAGCATAAACACGTCATCCAAAAAGCGGACGTACCAAAGTATTTGTCCAAAGAATGGATTATTGTTTGACAACACATTTTGCTCTTCCCAGCTGACCAAAGCCAAGTTGGCGTAGCTATTTGCACATGCAGTGCCCATGGCCACGCCAACTTTCTGCAAAAAGAATTGCTCCTGGAACATAACAATGTTGTTCTCTAGGATAATCTCTAAGAGACTACAAATCAACTGTATCTTAGTGTTGGTGAAACACTTATTCACATAAAGAAAATCCCTAACGCTGTCAACACCCCAAGTACAGCATTCTCCTGGACAGACTTCCATGCCTAAAAAACAGATGCCTAAAATGGCCGAAGACCTAATTACTTTGATCAGGGGTTCTGATTCCCCTCCTGATAAGAGACCTAGGCAAGAGATAGAATATGAATCTTCAGATCAGGTTTCCATTTCCCCTGATTCCTCTTCTGAACATGAATATTCCCTTCGTCCCTATGAGGATTCTGATGCTGAAGAATCCATCCCTTCAGCCTTGCCTCCTGAGGATTATTCTTTTAGGGAGACCCTGCATACTATGAGGGAGCATTTCCATTGAGAGAGTCAAGATTGCTCTGAATCCAAAAAAAGGCTCAGAGACTTCCTTTTATTACCCCAGCGCAGGCCCCTTGTTATTCCTCCTGTTTTAGACATTGTAGATGATGTTTTTACAGAGTCCAGTCTATCTCCTGACTCTTTACCACCAGCTCCTGTAAAGCCAGACAGATACTACAGGGTTCCGGATTCTCATAAATTTCTTTACAAAAACCCTGCTGCTGACCCAGAAACTATTTCTCAGGGTCCCAAGGGGGTCAAGGCTTCCACTGCAAAAAACCCTATACCCTCTGATAGGGATTCAAGGGCCCTGGACAGATGGGGAAAAAAGATTTATACTTCTGCTACCTTGGCTGTAAGAGCCTTAAATTGTCAGTTTCATATGCTTAAATATCAGCAATATCTTATGTCACTGCTTAAGCAGAAAATGTTGACAAATATAGAATGTGCAGACAACAAAGAAATGCAGGATTTATTGCATGCAGCTGAACAAGTGGGAAAGCATACTTTGCAATGTGGTTTTGATTCTCTAGAGGCCTCCTGCAGGGCCGCAGTTACAGGTTCTGTCATTAGGAGGCATGCTTGGTTAAAAGAACAGAATCTGCCTGATCATGTTAAAGCAAAACTATTAGATGCTCTATTACAACATGATACCTTGTTTGGTGTTGAAGCAGAAAAAGTGTTGAAGAAAATGGAGGACAAAGCTAAATCTATGCAAACAGTGAAGGATTTCTTATAGGTACAGCCTCACAGATTTAGCAGGAACTGGCCTACAAAGAATTGGTCCTTTCCAGTGTCAGACAGGCCATAAAAAGGCAGATACAGACACCCCAGAGGCAGATCACAGCCCCAAGGCTCATACAGGCCTAAGCAATGGGGTGCTTCTACCTCCAAAAGTGGAGAGGAAAAATCACAGCCATACAGGAAACAATCTCAGTGACTTTCCCCTGCCAACACCAAGCACTTATCTTCTGGCTGCTCCTTTGGGGGGAAAACTAGCATTTTTTCCACAAAATTGGCACAGGATCACCCAGGACAAATGGGTCTTAAATATCATATCTCAAGGCTACAGGTTCCACTTTCACACCCTGCCAAGGCCAAACGGTATGCCAAACCTGCCACGCAATCAATAGGCAGAGGCACAAAAATAAGTTTCATCCCTTATGGACATGAGAGCCATTCAACAAGTACCACAGCAAGAGCAGGGACTAGGATTTTACTCAAGGCTATTCTTGGTACCCAGAAAGGACAAAGCCTGGAGACCAATACTGGACCTGTCTATCCTAAACACATTCCTGGATATTCCAAAATTCAAAATGTTAACTCTACAGCAGCTTCTGCCCATGCTGGGCAAGAAGGCTTGGCTTGTGACTTCAGACCTAAAAGAGGCATACCTGCATGTCCCAATCACAGTCATGCAGAAGATACCTCAGATTTATGGCTGGCTCAATGCACTACCAATTCTCTGCACTGCCCTTTGGCTTATCTACTGTGCCCATGGTCTTCACAAAATGGCTGGCACCAGTGATTGCATTTTACAGATAGAGGAATACAAATATATCTATACTTGGACGACTGCCTTATTCAAGCAGAGAACAGGACACTCTACTTAAAGCATCTGGCATTTGTAAAAAGGTTACTAACAGGTCTAGGGTACACAGTAAACAAAAAGAAATCAAAACTCGTACCCTCTCAAGAGATAATACTCCTGGGTGCAAGCTTAAATACAACTGCCCAGATGGCTTATCTCACGCCAGACAAACACAGACAACTGACTACTTATTTCAAAATGTTGGCAACAAAGTCCCAGTTATCTGCAAGAAAAATTCTGTAGGCTTTGGGCTTCATGGCTTCCTGCACTCTACTAATTCCATATGCAAGACTGCATATGAGGAAACTTCAATGGTATCTAAAAAGTGTTTGGACTCAACATTGCAACAGCATGGAAACAATAATTACCCTCATTCCCTGCCTGCAACAGGAGTTTCGATGGTGGGCAAAAGCCTGTCACCTCAACACAGGACAGCCATTCACCATACCCACAGCTAGGCAGACATCGACAACAGATGCATCAGATTATGCCTGGGGGGCTCATATGGCAGGAAGATGTATTCAGGGCACATGGTCCACAAGTCAAATGCATCTACATATCAATCAAAAAGAGATGCTAGCTGTACAGAATGCCCTGACAGCATTCAAGGATCTACTTCATCCAGGACAAGTACTGATAAAGACGGACAATACTGCAGTCATGTGGTACAAAAACAAGCAGGGGGGCACACATTCCTACCCCCTCTGAAGACTAGCCATGAACTTGTGGGACACAGCATTGACTTATCAAGTACATCTGCAAGCACAATTCCTGCCAGGAAGGATAAATACTCTGGCAGACGAACTAAGCAGAAACCTAATGGATCCCCACGAGTGGAAATTAGATCCACAAGTATTCAGCATGATAAAGAACTGGGGATGCCCGGACATAGTCTTGTTTGCCTCCCCTCACAACTACCAACTACAGACATTCTGCACAAGGACTTATCACAAGCAAGCATGGAAAGTGGATGCTCTATCTTTCAGCTGGAAAAACCTAACAGTATATGCCTTTCCTCCTCTGCCTCTCCTTCCCAAGGTACTCCTCAAGGTCAGACTAGAAAAGCCAAAAATGATGCTGATTGCCCCAGACTGGCCCTGCCAGCACTGGTCCCCAATCCTAAAGAGCTTGTCTCAAAGTCCAGCTTGGACATTACCTCAAATTCCTCACTTATTGACCCAACAAGACAGACAGATGCTGCACAGCCAACTCAGGACCTTAAACCTGGCAGCATGGCGGGTAATGTAGCCATTCAAGACACACCTGTCTCAAAAGCAGTGATGGATGTTATTTTGGAGGCCAGGAGGCCTAGCACCAGAAAATCTTATGCAGAAAAATGGAAGAGATTCTGTGCCTAGAATCAGGCACAAGGCATTGACACGATTGTTCCAAATATTCCTCAGATTTTGCAATACTTAACTGAGATGCTGGATAAAGGCCTTTCCTTTTCATCAATTAAAATTCATGCCTCTGCCATTTCACTTCATTACAATACAGATCAACCTATTTTTTCTCATCCATTACTAAAGCAGTACCTCAGAGGGGCCAAAAACATAAGACCTCCAAGGAGAGCCCCAATACCTGCGTGGGACCTCAACTATGTCTTGGAAAAACTCATACTGCCTCCGTTTGAGTCAGCCTCTGCAGCTGATATAAAATTCTTAACCTGGAAAACAGCTCTGCTCCTAGCAATAACCTCCCCTAGACTAGTCTCAGAGTTACAGGCACTCATGGCTGTAGAACCTTTTATTTTCCATCATGACAGGGTTTCTCTGAGGACAAACCCTACATTTATGCCTAAGGTAGTGTCCAGTGTGGCCCTTAACCAAACAATTAATTTGCCTACCTTTTACCCAAACGCACAGAATAAGGGTGAGTGACTTCTGCATTCTTTGGACATTCACAGACAGCCGTGCTTCTACTTGGACAAAACCAAAGCTTCCAGAAAGACTGAACAACTTCTAGTGGCATATGCTGCAGGATCACAAGGAAAGCCTATCTCAAAACAGACTGTTTCAAAGTGGATAGGCCACTGCATTTGTTTCTGCTATTTTCAGCATGGCAAATCAGTGCCTAAGGGCATTAGGCCACATTCAACCAGGGCAGCAGCCACTTCAGCAGCCTTCCTGAGAGGAGTACCAACCAAAGACATCTTAGAGGCTGCAACTTGGAGTTCAGTGCATACATTTACAAAGCACGATCACTTACCTCTCTACTCAAAATCCAGGGCAGGCTTTGCCACTGCAGTTCTACTGGGCCTGATAGCCTCTCCTAATCCTATTTAGCACCAGCCTCCCAACCTTAGCTTTGGGATTCAACCCAATTGTAATGAGTGCAACAGTGAAACACGATGAACATAGTACAGTTGTGTACCTACCATAAATGTAGATGTTAGAGTGTATTCACTTTTGCAGTTCAGGTTACCCTCCCACCATCCCCCTTTTTCTTTGCTGGGACTTATCTCTGCTTCTCTATTTTATGCAACCTATGTGGTGTATTTGCTTGTAGATGAAGGAAATGTTGTTTGTTCTGTATGCATACTTATTGGCATAATTTAGCCCTACCTTTTTAGGTGCACCTGACATCTGGGGCAAGAAAAACTGAAGAAAATGGTGTCTGCTGCATCTTTTATACCCTTGGTGTGCTGACATCAGGGAAGAGGCGACGGCAACCGACGCCGGACCTAGACTTTAGAATTTGGGCCGACTGAGGGTAGCCTGCCAGCAGGATAACCCAGTTATAATGACTGCAACAGTGAATACACTCGAACATGTACATTTATGGTAGGTACACAACTGTACTTTTGTGATGTACCATTTCTTTTCATATAAAAAAATAAGCATTTAAATACAACAGAATATGCAAGCAGCAGGCAGAACAATACACTCTTTGCTTTGGAGAAGATGATCAGCCTATAACTGGTGTAAAGTCTCCTCGTAAAATACACTTGGATAATAATCCAGGAGATGAATATTCGAGTGGTTAAAGCTGATAAAAATACATCTTCAAAGGTGCCAGAAAAGTTGTGGAAAAATAAAATCTGTTTCAAGCACTACTTTGAGGTGGATACCATTGCTCACATGGCTCCCAAAACATTTATATGCAGTTGCTAGTAAAAACACTAAAAGTTTCCTGACTGACCTCTGTGCTGCTAAAATAAAGGGCCTTGACAGCACCTTTTTTAGTACCTGTGCTGGTTATTTCTTGGAAATTTGTTGTGTACACAAATTTCAGTGATGGAAAACGCTAGCATTTTACTAGTGTTTAATCAGTCTGTGCCATTTTATAGTTGTTTATTCCACCCTTGCCTTGATGCAGATTTCTTTTGACTGTAAAACCTTTGATAGTGTTTTAATGGCTCTCCCTCAGAAATCCAAGACCTTGGTCATGCAGGTCCCAACTCTTTGGAAAATAAACTGATTCTGATAACGGCATTCAGAAATTTCCTCAACACCTTTAAAATGTTTTTGTAGTCGAGTATAAAGCCGTGCTGTATCCCCCAAATCTCTTAATTCAAAGATCTGGGTACTTCATTGTAAGGGGATTACTCTAATGTACCACAGTCTTGGACTTCACATATACATTCCGTCATGTTTACACTTTCAGTTCTTCTAAGGATAACAGTTGCAGTCCTCAGAATTTCAACAGTTACCCATTTTTCTGAACAACAATACAGAACTGAACCAGGGATAAACAAAATGCCTTCTGTAGATACCTAAACCTGTGTATCATATCAGTTTCAACTGATGGCATGAAGGATACCTAACGCAACTTATCCCACTTTTCTGAACTAGGTTGCCTAACATGTCAAGCAGAATATTTCCATAGTAACTTTCCAAACTGATCTGGATGATGGTGTGGCGATTGCAAATTTCCACCTGTGATATCTGAGGAAAATGTATTTAATGGGGATATATTTGGCCACCTACCAGTATTGGGTGACGTGGTGGAACTGCTCGATGGTCTCCTTGGGCATAAGCTTAGTAAGAACATATGAGCTAGTGCAAATCGCATAAAGTGGATCCTGTTACATTTTATTCATCTGCATCTAACCATTGTGGAAAGTTGGTTGTTACATTACCATACCATAAGGTAAAGAGACTAGGCTACTCAACAGATATGGGGAAAATTGTACACATGTAATTATTGTGTTGTTGTGACAAAAGGAGGTACCGTCAGCACAGCTATCTGGAATTTTGTAAATAATTATGTGCCATTTGTATATATCTAATTTATACAAGATGCTTGTGTTACAAATGTATTAGAACTGTATGCCATGTGTATTTAAACTGCTTTATACACGTTTGTGTTGAAAAGGTATTTGTAAAATGCTTGTCCTTAAAATGTATCCAGTGTGCCCTACTAGAAGAGAACAAAAATGTACATGCACTATTGTAACTGTTTAAATGTATATGTTAACAGAGGAAACCGGAGGGTTAACCTCAGTCCAGCAAACTTTAGAAAAATATTTGCAATTAGATTACTTTATATAGGCTAGGCCATAAAGATGTTACAGTGCAGCTAGAGACAATCTGTACTAGGAAGCTTTTTGTATTGTCTTTGGAGTGAACTAATTGCTACTTTGGAAGCATGAAGGAATGCAATTGTTTTATGACTTCCAGCACCTGCTAAAGATCTGAGCAAAAGCCCTTCTCTATGTATTTTCACAGGTAGATACTAAAAACTGCCAGCTTCCAGCAGTTGGGATTTTGCCTGGGAACTAGAAGTCAGATGACAAAAAGTGATGTCATTCTGCAAGCTATCCCAGCAGTAATATTTTATACATCATTTTGAGAAGTGTCTCAGTGAGATGGAGCATTCTGTAGTGACCCTGATAAGAAGAACCAATCATCACATCTGCCTTGCTCTAAGTAAGTTGCTAGGGTATAGTAATTATCTTAGATACAGTCCGGAAAGTAGTGAAGCTTAGTGTAGATATTTTTGTTTAGTTATTTAAGACTGTCCGGTGTTTTAAATATTTCCTGTGGTTTTGAACTATGTCACTGTGAATATATATTTAGTATTGTCTTGTTCTTTTATTATTTATTATTAAATATTATTTATTCCTTTCTTTGTGGCTGATCTGTGTCGAGATATCTAAGTTTTGAGAGTACTTGTATATTTATTTGATGACACTATGTATGCCACTCCTAATAGCCTTGCTCTTGGTCAAACTACCATTTGTATTAATATTACACAGTAAAATTGGTCAACCTTTATTAAGGGACTTAAAGTAGCAGTCGAGTGACTGGTGGCATTGGAAACTACCTTGTCTGGGCAGAAAGGGGCACAGCTAGTGAACCTGTGCCAGCCTTTCGGGGGGGAGGGTGTCTAAATCAAACCACTAAGAGTTAAGAGTCTGTCTGTTTGCTACTTAGTTAGGGACACAGAGCTCTGGTTGGACAGTGAGGGTGCTGGAGTTCTCTGCTTGGTCACTTAGCTGAGATCTCGACTCTATAGCTGTGCCAGTTGGGAGTCTTATTGGGGATCTGGAGAAATAGTGAGAAACTAGCCCCAGATTGACTGGGGTCTCTGTGTGTTCTTAAGGAAAATTGCATTGATGCAGAATGCTGCGTGTGTACCTGTTATCCTCCCAGTGAATGTCCCCTCACAGGTACCAGTGGTGGGGATTGAGGCTCCTTGATTGCTGGTGCAATGGTGGGTAGTCATAGCTGTAATACTAATTTAATTAACTGGCGGTTTCTTTTTTTTTTTTTTTTTTTTTTTTTTTTTGTAGAAATGTTAGCATCTACTATAAATATAATGCATTTACAGATCACTAGGATTTTATTTCATAGAAGGGTCACAGCCTCATGAACACACTGAGCCCTATACATCTCACTTGAAACACCTCTCCATTAACATTTTAATTAAAATGTTAATGTTAAAATCAGTGCTGCTGAACAAAGTAGGGATTCACAGACCTGCAGTTGTCCCATAGTGGTGAATATAATTAAAATCTTGTCCACTTTTGTGACTTGCAGTGCGTTTGCTAGCCTGTGCTGCTGTCTTCTATTCACTGCCAACAAGTGTGACTTTGGGTTGGGAGGTACATACTGGTGTGGTTGTAGTTCATTCATCACAGTTGGCAGTACAGAAGTACTTGTATCATTAGAAAGTGAAACACCACTTTCAGAGCTTATGAGTTTCTTCAAAGGTTTTACTTGAAGCCTTTTAGCATCTGTTTTATGCTTCCTGTTCCCTTCAAGCATGAGTTAAACCTCGAAGTGAAATTTGAAAGGAATTAACAGTAAAGCTTTGTATATGTGCTTTGACGAGCTTTTCAGATGAAGCACCTGAAAGGAGAATCTCCTAGAAATGATGTATGCCTTTAAAATGGCTAGAAGTTCACAGAAAAGAAAGGAAAACCTAATTAACTGACCAGTAATTTAAAGATGTTTTGTAACAGTGACAATTTTAGTATTTTTAAAGTGTGTGTGTGTGTGGATGTATAACTGTGTGTGTGTGTGTCTAATAAATATATATATATATATATATATATATATATATATATATATATATATATATATATATATAAATAAAATCGTAGCTGGTATGAGACCAGCTGGTATAGTGGTTAAGGTCTGTGCCTCTCATGCACAAGGTACAAGTTTCAATCCTGATCTCCAGACAACTGTGAAGTAAAAACTGGCTTTAGGTGTGATGAACTACACAAAATAAGTAAGACTTTTATCTTTTTAGTCTTGTGCCAAGAGTAATGCGGATGTGCAAAGTACTGGTTTATTCCATACACAGGAGACTGCCTGCACAAAGTTTCAGATCAGTCTCCCAAAACAAAGGAAATCTTCATTTTTATACTTATCAGTTTCATGCGTGCAGAACTCTGTTGCATATTTTTTAACAAATCAATGTATTTTAAAATATTATATTCTGTTGTGATTTTCGCTTAAAGTTTCATGTGAACTCTTGACAGTATGCCTTTTTGAAACATCTCATCTAAGAATCTTATCTTTTGACTTCATAACATTCAGTACCAGTATGCACCATCTTTACAGACATCCTTGTAACGACTCATCCCCCAGCCTGAGAAGGCCAGAGCTTCAAAGCATTCCTGACGCATTGTTTTTCTTTCTTTCCTCCATTAACATTGTTAAACCAGATTCCTTTAAACATAATAACATCCCTTAACTCCTTCAGCAGTTGCTTTGCCTTCAGTTATCCGTCTGTACACTGTAATTTGATAGTGAAGAGAATGCAATTGTAAAGCATTTGAAATATAAATTTACAACTTGTGAAACTGTGTTTTGTATAATCATGAATCTATATTACGTTTTGTTTTCAACATAAACATGTAATAAACATTCTGATTCATTTGTGAAGAAACTGCAAGTTAATATGCATTTTGTGAAAAATAATCATGAGACAAAATATTTTTTCTGTAACAGACCTCCCCAGTTTTACACTGCCAGTGTCACACGCACAATTATTTTAATTCTTCTTAATTTGATAATCATAGTATTTATCTACAGTGATTACATTTTCATTTACCTTAATTTCATTATCGGATACTTCTGTAAGTGGCATTTCACATGTAGGTGAGGTTAAGCATTTTGTAATTACAGCCTTTAGAACAGAAAATATTAAAACTAAAAGAACAGTGCCAATTATTTATATATCTTGTAATGTACTAGTTCCCAGGTTGCCAAATGCACTGCCCAGCCATCCAAAAAGTGTCCACTGTTTAGATGTGTTGCCCAGGTCCCTGGCCCTCTGTTTCATGAAATTGGGCAACTTTTCTTGTTTGCCATGATAGTCACTAATATAAGAACAATGGATTCCTATAAGGGCACATGACCCCTCCTTTGGCAACAAGCATTATGTTGAGTGTCAACCGATTTTGTAATACCACAGTTCGAATTTCAGTTATTTCTCGATTTGCCATCCTGATGTAGTGTGAAGTATGATTTGCTACCTCCTGAAGAATTTGAACAAGCGTGCTTTCAACCATTGTCCTTTGAACTCCATACAGAGAAACAAAGACTGTTAATACTTGCTCTGCCCAGTGAATTGCTCATTTATTTCTAACGCTGCCTGTTGGAGGGTTTTAGCAATGTTGAATAGCCGGAGTAGTAAAGCCCACAAAACAGCATCCAGACCAGTTTGTAGTTAACCAGGGGGTAGGGTAAGCATGATCACTGCAAATGTAACAATCCTCCGTCATGCCTATGCCACACCCCTAGTCATAGCTTTTCAGGTGTAGAGTTCAACACACTTTAATATCTAGTGTCATTGCATTTGCTGGTTCCCTCTGGTACTGTCCTTTTTCTGGTATAGCATGTCTCTCCACGATTTGTAGTTGCAATCTGAAGAGAGACAACCTTTGAAAAGTTAGTCCATTATACCAAGTTACATTAGTGTCACACTAAGATCCTTTGTATATGTCACCTGTGATGCAAGGATTGGGATCATGGGAATCCCTGCTCAAGAATGATGGGGTTTATGCAAACACCCAACCGTGACAGCATTTAAGTCCACAGTATACTGTTGAAGAACCAACAGAAAACTATTTTCTCTTGACCAGATTATAAAAGGAAACTACAACAAAAACAAAGCAAAGGTGTACCTGCTGTTACTGGATTCATTATGGACTATCTGAATTGATTTTTTTTTTAATCCTTCACTAGGGCAAATGATCCATCCTTCACACTTCGACCTTCCTTGACTGACAGTGATGATTCATCTGGGGCTCCCACACAGCAGGTTTTTTTTTTTTTACAGTGGGATGAGTGGATCCCTATCGGTAATCCTGCACAGTGTATGGCAGTAAAAGTTGTTAGGAGCACCTGGAAAGGGCCTTTCTACTTTGGCCTTGAGCAGTTCCTTCTCTGGATAGTTTTAACATAAAAAACAATCAACGGGCCGCAGTTGGTGACAGGGTGGTCAGGAGGTTGAGAAAGAGCCTCCCTTACAGTTCTGTGATACTGCTGCAAGAAATTAATACGTTTTTTCAATAAGACAATATAGCATCATCTGTTCATTCTTCATTTGACACTGGGAGTAGCTGGAAGGGCCGTGAGTCTCCCCACTAATATCTCATAGAGACTCAATTTCCTTGTAGTATTTAATGTTCTTCTCATACTCAATGCTAAGGGAAGTGCCTCTGGCCACTTAAGATTTGTTTCAACACAGATCTTTGAAGTCTTATTTTTAAGGGTCCTGTTAACCTTCTCTACTAATCCAGATGACTGCAGATGGTTCGGACAGTGAAGACTCAACATGGTGTTAAAAAAATTTTGTATAGCTATTTAGTCAGGGAATTATTAAAGTGGGTTCCCTGGTCACTGTTGAAAGTACAAGGTACACCAATTATAGGTATGAAATTAAATAGTAATTTTTTTTAACTCTGTTTTGTGGCATTGGTAAGCTTCCATCCATGCAGAAAACATACAAACCACTACCAGTACTTATTGTAAATTACGAACCTTGGGCATCTGGGCAAAGTCCAGCTGCGCATTAACAAAAGGTCCCCAAGGTAGTAAGCATGCAGCCCTAATGTTTGCATTTTTGCTAACATTATATGCTTAAGTATCAAAGAAGAAACATGAGAGGCATACCAACCTTGGGTAATTTGATTAAATAAAGCTGTCTTACCTGCATGGGCTGGTAAATGGTATGCCCTTACCAGGTAAGGTAGTAAGGAAGCAGGCACCATCAATCGGCTGTCAGGGATTTGCAGCATCTGTCCTTAAGCCTCTTCTGAACTTCTCCCTGTGATGCTTAAGTTTGGAAAGCTGATACTCTCTCAAAATCAAACACATCATCACTGTTAGGGTCTTGCAATAACATTACATGAAAATTTGCACAAAGTCCTTGTACAACTTGCTTAGCAGCTTCATCTGCCAAATTAATTTCCTTTGAAATAGTTATCTATACCCCTTTGACGGGCACTACATTTAACTTCTGCTAACTGTATAGGTAGCAAAAGAGGCTCTAATAAAGTATTCATATACAATGATTTTTTTTTTTTTAATTCGAGTTCCTAATGAGGTTAAGGAACCTCTCTGCTTTCAAAGTTTCCCAAAATCATGCACTAGGCCAAAGGTGTAGCGACGGTCAGTGCATATGTTGGCAACTTGTCTTTGGTTAACTCACAAGCCCTTTGTAGAGCCACTAGCTCAGCTACCTGAGTAGAATGAACACCCTCTAGTGCCTTTTGAAACAAAACGTCGTTATTGTTGCAGACAGATATTTCTTTGACCAGATTTACATTTTGATCTCTTCCACAGGAGCCATCCACAAATAGATCCAGTTCAGCATTGGGTATAGGAGTGTCCTTTGTCATTCCTAGAAGAATGCAGATATAGTCACACGCACACAATCATCTTCACCATCCTTGGCATTAATTACCAAAGATGCAGGATTTAGAACAGGACAGCTTATGAGAGAAATAAGTGGATCAGAAAGAAGTGCAAGTTCATATCTAGTTAGACTTGCAGTTGACAAGGGCTGAGTTTTATTTCTGCGTATGAGAGATTATACAGAATGAGGGACGGCTACTTTAGGATCATGCCTGAGCACCAGTGATTGTGCAACTTCGACTAGAATGGTGGTGGCGGCGGCCACCACCCTTAAACATGGTGGAAATCCTTTTGCAACAGAGTCAAGTGCTGTACTGTAATAAGCTAATGGATAATAGTTGTCCCCATACTTCTGTGCAGCCACTCCCTGAGCAAATCCATTTCTTTCATGACAAAATAAAATAAGTCTGTCTGTAATCTGGTAACCCTAAAGCTGGGGCAGTAATTAAAGCTTGCTTTCAGTTCTGAAATGGATCTTCCTCTTTGCTATCCCAAGGGTGGGACTCTGGTGTATCTTGTTTTAAAAGATTTGTCAAAGGTCTAGCAATTTCTGCATAGTTAGAAATTCATTGTCTGCTGTAGTATCCTGTCATACCCAAGAAAGAGCTAAGCTAATTAATGCTGAGTAGTTGGAGTAGGGGCTTTAGCTATTGCCTCAATACGAGATGGTAACAGGAGATATCAAATGACCAAGATATGGTACCTGAGGTGACCATAACCTTATTTTTTCCTCTTGACACCCGGTGTCCCTTTTCCCAAGAATAGTTAAAAGATGTAGTGTGTCCTGCTAAAATTGCTGAAAAGAATCCTATGTTATTAGTAAATCATCTACATATTGCATATATACATATAACTCAGACCCACCTGGAAATGTCACATTTTCCATATCCTTTTTTAGAATTTGGGAAAATAATGAAGGATATTGTGTATCTTGGGTGGCAACCGTGTTCATGTATACTGCTGTCCCTTATAAGTAAAAGCAAACAAAAACTGACTTTCAAAGTGGATAGATATAGAAAAGAATGATGAACACAGATCGATCACAGAAAAATATGTAGCCGTAGGTGGTATGCAACTCAGTATTGTTGCTGGATTCAGGATGACAGGAAAAGTTGTACTGCATTGTTTACAGTCCTCAAATCTTGCACAAACCTGTAAGTATCCTTTCCTGACTTTTTCACAGGGAGAATAGGAGTGTTATAAGGGCTTTTAGCTGCCACTATTATTCCTTGTTGTATCAAGGACTGAATTACAGGATTGATTCCCTGCTCCGCTTCTGGTCACAGTGGATAGTGTGGACCTCTAGGGAGAGCTTTTGATGGAGTCACTTGTATTTTTTCTGGTTCTGCCGATTTTAAAATACCTACTTCATTAACGTGTTTAGCCCATAAATTAGCAGGTACCTGCTGGCATAGCTGGCCTTAGGCATAAGCCAACTAGGTGGCCGCCTGGGGCGATGCTCTAGCAGGGGCACTTTAACAGTCATCTGGATGCTGTAGGTAGACCAGGATGGGGGCACAGGGTGGTGTTGGGAGGTGCTGTGTAGACCATTTGCCTAGGGCACCAGATAACCAAAGGCCAGTCCTGCCTGCTGGAGCAGTTTTTCAGCTGTCTGTCTGCCTTCAAAAAGCTGTTCCTCAGCTTCTGCTGAGACTGTTAATACTTCTCCCTCTGATTTTATTGGAACATCCAAATACACCCCTTCTGGTGTACACTAAATGGTACAACCCAGTTTGCATAACAGGTCTTTCCCTAGCAAATTTACCAGTGCAGTAGTAATCAAAAGAAAAGAATGCATTTTTTTTAATCGGTCCTGAAGAAATAGGTAGTTCTGAAACAGGATATGTAATCGTAGCATTTGTTACTCCAACTGCCTTTACTTTGTTTTGATACTGGTGTGTGACCCTCTGAGGTAACTTTTAATACAGACCTAGTGGCTGCAGTGTACACCAGGAAACAAATTTTCTTTTAATTTATTTCTACCTTAACATAGGGTCCCTTTTTAGTCTATTGGTAGCAAAGGGTGAAGAACCTGGCGAAAGGCAGGTACCTTTTTGGCTAGGCTTATATAGGCCCTAGGGCCAATAGCCTAGTACCTACCTATGAACCTATAAGATGCATTTCTGTTTTATTATCCAGACATAGTCAGCACAGTGATTCCTGACTCCTTCCGGTGTGAGGAGATGGTGGAGAAAATCCAGCATTGTTATAATTTGGCTGCCATTCATTCGAGGAATCTTGAAGACTATGCATTTGCCTGTGCAGGCATTAACCTCTCCAATGTCCTGCTTCACCACAATTGAAGCAAGTTCCATCAGAAGAGGCAGGAGGGCACTGCCAGCTCGTTGCCAGCCAAGTACACCTTGTTCCCCTTGACCAACACTTAGTAAATCCCCTAGCAAGTCCTCTCCCCTTCCCTTGCCTCTGCTCTGTCCCCTTGGGGCTTCTAGCTGCTATTTGCAAAGTTAACAGCCTATCCGTGGTATCCTTTCTCCATTTTTCCTGATACTCAGTACAGTGTTTTGCTGCACTTCCATGCCTGTATCTTAAATGCTTCTGTAATTTTATTTAACAGTACTGTCCTGTTATCTATTTGTGCATTTCCCATGAGAGTAAAATCTGTTGTTTCAGCCTTCTCAAGTAACCGTTTTCTTATTTCATGTGAAGTAACTACCTTTAGCAGCTGGTTTAAATCTGTCAAAGTAGGGTTGTAACATTCTATTTAAATTAATTCCTCCTTAAACCATAGTGGATGATGATCATCGTGTTTCACTGTTGCAGTCCTTACAAAATGGGTTATCCGGTCCCCGGTAGCCCACAGTTGGCCAGAACACCAAAGTCCTTGGTATATGACGTTGGCTGCCTTCGGTTTAAGCCTGACGTTCGGTACAAAGGAATGCAGCCGATGCCATTTCCTCAGTCTTTCTTGCTGCGGAGCCTGAAGCAGAAGCTTTTTGCACGAGTGCCAGTCAGCCGTGTACCTTTTTTTTGGTATTCAGACTGCTTAGTTGAAGACATCCTCAGATAAGTACTCTGTTGGGGACCCTCTTTTCTTGCTTTAACGAATGTCAGAGAAAGTTAACTGTCTTGCCTGTGGAAAACAGATTCCACACCGTGATTTTCACTCCTATTGTATCACTTGTTTGGGCCTTGAGCACGAAGTCCCTAATTGCATTCTTTGTGCTTCTTTCAACCCACATACCATTTGCTGTAGAGCTAGGATCTTGTTCAAGCATTTCGGAGTTTAGCCTAAGTTCGTCTGTATGGTGTCTTCTGGTCTCCCGACTTCAGATGTGCGTAAGAAGTGCAAGAATAAGGACCCCGACAGGCTTAGGGTCAAATTAACCGACAATGTCCATGTTAAGTTAGTTGTCGGCCCAGCGTTAGTCAGTGAGGCGCTTTCATTGCCCCTGCAGTCCGCGGATGTTCAGCAGCAGGCGTCTGCGGAGACCTCTTCTGAGTCCTTCATGCCACAGGCTTCCACTTCGTCTTCTGACCCTCTGCCATTCGCCGCCTCTGATGGATCTGGAGCCGCTAAGCAGGCACTGGCTTCTGAGGCCTCTTCACTGGCCGGAGGCCAGATCCAGACAGACAACCTTGGTTCAGACTACTGTGGTGGCTAGGCCTCCTGAGTCCCTCTGGCTTTCTAGCAGGCCTTCCAACTGAAAATCTACTCCAAAACAGGCCCCGGCCTCCCCTCAAATGCCTCAGTCTCAGATGATTAAGATGGCTAGTGATCTCTTGACCCTTATCAGGGGCTCTCAGCCACCTCTTTCTAAGAGGGCTAGGGAATTGTCCCCATATGTTTTGTCTGTCTCAGACTCTGAGGATGTTCATCATGTTTCACTGTTGCAGTCATTACACTTGGGTTATCCTGCTGGCAGGCGACCCACAGTCGGCCCGAGTTCCAAAGTCTTGGTCCGGCGTTGGTTGCTATTGCCTCTTCCCTGACGTCAGTGCGCCAGGGGTATAAAAGTTGCAACCGATGCCGTTTTCTTCAGTCTTTCTTGCCGCGCGGTGCCTGAAGCAAAAGCAGTTCCAAAGTGCCAGTCGGCCGACTCCTGAGATTTTCAAAATTGAGTTTCAGAACTGAAGTCTTCAATAAAGCTAAGTACCCCATTGGGGAAACTTTTTCTTGCTCCAGACCGATGTCAGTAAAAGTTAATAATTGTATTTCCTGTGGGAAGCAAATACCTCATAAGGCCTTTCACTCTTACTGTATTCCTTGCCTAAGCCCTGACTACGACGTCACTAGTGGTCGGTTTTGTGCTAGATTCAATAAACGCACTATTAAACGTCTGTTTGATTTTGCTCTACATTATTTTGGCTGAAGGTTTAATTACATAATGCCGTCGGAACAACCGACGACCGGAATTTATTAGAAACGCAAAGACAAAGAAAGGGACAGGCATCCGAGGTCCAAAACCGACGGCGAAGCCTCTTCTAGGCCAGTCACCGGTTCTCAGTGAGGCGCTTTTGCAGCCCTTGACACCCGCTACCTCAGAGCCACAGGCCGTAACCAACAGCCACGTGGAGCCACCGAGGTGTGTGGAAACTCAAGGTATTGGGCCTACGGAAACTATACCCTCCGATGGGTCCGGAGCCGCTGAGCAGGCATCGGCTTCTGAGGGTGTTTTCAGACCTTCATTCAATATTAAATATTCCTGGGTGCAAGCTTAAATACAACTGCCCAGATGGCTTATCTCACGCCAGACAAACAAAGGCAACTGACTCATTACTTTCAAATGATGGCAACAAAGACCCAGCTCCCTGCAAGAAAAATTCTGCAGGCCCTGGGCTTCATGGCATCCTGCATTCTACTAATTCCATATGCAAAACTGCATATGAGGAAGCTACAATGGTATCTAAAAAGTGTTTGGACTCAGCATTGTCACAGCCTAGAGCCAACTTTAAGTCCCTGCCTACAACAGGAGTTTTGATGGTGGGCCCAGGCCTGTCACCACAACAAGGAACAGCCTTTCACTTTACCCACAGCCAGGCAGACAATAACAGATGCATCGGATTATGCCTGGGGGGCACATATGGCAGGAAAATGTATTCAGGGCACGTGGCCCAAGGAGCAAATGCATCTTCGCATCAATCAAAAAGAAATGATAGCTGTACAAAATGCCCTGACAGCTTTCAAGGACCTACTACATCCAGAACAACTATTAATAAAGACGGACAATACCACAGTTATGTGGTACATTAACAAGCAAGGGGGTACACATTCCTACCCCCTATGCAGGCAAGCCATGACTTTGTGGAATACAGCACTGACCTATCAAGTACATCTGCAGGCACAATCCCTGCCAGGAACAAAAAATACACTGGCAGATGAACTAAGCCGAAATCTCATGGATCCCCACGAATGGAACCTACATCCACAGGTGTTCAGCATGATAACAAGGAAATGGGGACGCCCAGACAGAGATCTTTTTGCCTCCCCTCACAATTACCAAATACAGAAATTCTGCACAAATACAGAAATTCTGCACAAGAACTTATCACTCTCAAGTATGGAAAGTGGATGCTCTTTCATTCAGCTGGAAAGGCCTGACAGTCTATGCCTTCCCTCTGATGCCTCTCCTTACCAAGGAACTCCTAAAAGTCGGACAAGAAAGGCCAAAAATGATCCTGATTGCCCCAGACTGGCCACACCAGCACTGGTACTCAATCCTAAAGAGTTTGTCTCAAGGCCCAGCTTGGCCTCTACCTCAAATTCCTCATCTTCTGACACAAAACAATCAGATTCTGCACAGTCATCTCAGAACCTTAAATCTGGCAGCATGGCAGATAATGTAGCCACTCAGACTGCACCTCTCTCTAAAGCTGTTATGGATGTCATTTTAGAAGCCAGGAGGCCCAGCACTAGGAATCTTATGCGGAAAAATGGGAGAGATTCTGTGCTTTGAACCAGGCACAAGGGCTCGAACCACTTGTCCCTAATATACCTCAGATTTTACAATACCTAACTGAGATGCTGGACAGTGGCCTATCTTTCTCATCAATTAAAATCCATGCCTCTGCCATTTCAGCTCATTACAATACGGAACCTCCTATTTTTTCACATCCTCTACTACGACAGTACCTCAGAGGGGCAAAAAATATAAAACCCCCAAGGAGAGCACCAGTTCCAACTTGGGATCTCAATTTTGTTTTAGAAAAACTCACACTGCCTCCTTTTGAACCAGCCAGCACAGCTGATCTAAAATTCTTATCATGCTGGTGGTAAGTGGGTTGAGGACCTGACCTACCTTGTCCTGCACCAGGGACCCATACTAATGGTGGTAGGGGTGCATGTGCCCCTAATTGTAAGTGTATGCCTGTCATGAAGTCCAGCAGCACTGGTTCAATAAGCTACTTGACCATTCATTGTCTAGTTGTTTTGCATGGGTTACCTAGGATAGCACTGAGTGAAAGCAGGACGTAAAACCTGCCCATATCAGGACAGACAACAGGATATGTAGACTGCCTGGGTCCATGTGGGACAACAGGATTAAAAGGAGAAGCCATTCTAGACTTAAGTTTGACAAATGGCTTGATGGTGGCCAACTCATTGATGGTGGCCAACTCATGGTTCAGCAAGAGAGAGAGAATCACAAGATCATGTACAAGAGTGACCAGCATGCAACTCAGGCAGACTTCCTCATAGTAAGGAAAGGGCACTGGTGTAGAATCAATGATTGCAGTGTCATCCCCACTGAAACAGCTGTCTCACAGCATAAACCACTTGTTGCCAGAATCAGCTGCAAGCAGTGATCACAGAATGCTGTAAGGTCAACAGAGACCAGGCTGGAGACATGCAAGTTGACTGGAGAGAAAGCACAAGTATTCAAGGAATTACTCCAAGATCTAGCACCTCAGGAAGAAGGAAAGCTGGTTTTGGAATGCAGCAGTTCAGGAGGTCACTGGAAGAAAAGTAGAGTGCAGGAAAAAGTGGGAGATGGAAAAGACTGACGAGGCTAAGAAGGAATACTGTTTGGCTAACCGAGGTTGGGAGAAGAGTTGCAGTAGCAAAGAACAAGGCATCAGGGGCACTCTACCAGATTCTGGAAAATGACACTGTAGGTGACACAAAGGAGTCCTATCAGGTTACAAGACAATGACAGAAAGATGAAGTACCTAGACAAACTTCATAAGGAATGCCAGGCACAACCTGCCCAACAGTCCACAAAACATCAAAGGCAGATGGAATGAGTATTCCCACCAGCTTCTAAATAAAGAAAACCCCACAGAAGCTATGCTGCCCTAGACGCAGCCTGTGATGAAAGAGGAGGTGAAGCCCACCCTAGAAGTAAGGACAGCACTAAGGAAAATGAAAGCTGAGAAAGCAGCAGCCTTAGATAAGGTTGCAACCAGTATGATCACAATGTTTGGTGAGATGGGGAGAAATTGCTCTGGAGGGTACTCTGGCAGTATGGAGAGAGAGGGAGACATATATCCCAGATGACTGGAGAAGTAAGCATTGTTAGTGCCAGTGTATAAGAACAAAGTGGACATTAACAACTATGGTCAGTACAGAGGTATCAAACTCCTGTCACTGCATGAAAGTTCTAGAGGGGATGATTGATAAATAGGCAGAGTAGTAGAAAGCAAGATGGATGGTGAGCATTTTGTATTCAGATCAGGATGCAGCACAACAAACCTGATGCAGTGAGACAGATAGTTGAGAAGAAGCTACAGGTGAGGAAAGAGGCCAGCTGGATATTTCTAGACTTGGAGAAAGCAAATAAGGTCTAAGAAAGCTGGTGCAGTCAGTCCTGCAGTGGTTTGAAGTCCCAAAAACATTGGTAGAATTAATGCAGGCTATGTACAAGGACCCAATGATTCAAATAGTGTTTGGTCTCTTAGAGGGGTTCCCTGTTGGAGTGGGTATGCATCAGGGTTAAACTCTGAGCACACTGCTGTTCATGCTGGTGATGGGACTACATTAGCAAAAAGGTCAGTGGGGACAGATCAAAGTATATTTGTGTGTGTGTATATTATATAGATATATATATATATATATATATATATATATATATATATATATATATATATATATATATATATGTGTGTGTGTGTGTGTATATTATATATATTATGTTGAGGATTTCCTTGATGTTCATCATGCATACAGCTGCAGTCATAACAGATGGGTTATCCTGCCGTCAAGCGGGTCCTCGGTCGACCGAATTCCAAAGTCTAGGTCCGGCGTCGGATGTCGTCGCTTCTTCCCTGACGTCAGTGCGGCAGTGGTATAAAAGAACCAGCTGACGCCATTTTCTTCAGTCTTTCTTGCCGCGCGGTAGCTCCTGAGATTACTAATATTTTTCAGCCGAAGTCTTCTTGAAAGCTTAGTACCCCGTTGGGGAAACTTTTCTTGCCTCAGACCGATGTCGGACAAAGTTAATAATTGCATTTCTTGTGGGACGCAAATACCGCATAAGGATTTCCATTCCTTCTGCATTCCTTGCTTAGGCCCAGACCACAACGTCTCGGCCTGTCGTTTTTGTGCTAGATTCAACAAACGCACTATTAAGCGTCGGGCGGAGTTCGTCCAACACTATTTTGGTAAAAAATTTAATTACATTATGTCGTCGGATACTCCGACTCCAGTTTTGAGTAAAAGACGCAAAGATAAGGACTGACATATGACTTCTACCAACACCACGCTAAAGCCGGCTACAGGTGCTCCGGTTCTCAGTGAGGTGCCTACACAGCCCCTGAGTACCGATGACGCTTCTTTAGCGGTGTCTTCTGTGCCCGAGGTCGCAGGCTCCTCGGCCCCCACCCCGACTACAGATACCGATGCCACTCTTGGCGGGGAAACTCAGAGTTTAGACAGGCCTGCCACCTCTCAAGGTGTCTTCAGGCCTTCTTTTTCCATTAAGGCTTTCACAAAATCTAAAGCAGCCATGAAAACTAAAAGACAAGCTCCACTGAGCCCCTCTCAAGGCCCCATGCCTAAAAAACAGATGCTCAAAATGGCTGAGGATTTGATTACTCTTATCAGGGGTTCTCAACCCCCCTCGGACAAAAGGCCCAGATTGGAGGAAGACTACCCTTCCTCAGACCAGGCCTCCATTACCTCAGAACATTCTGAAGACCAGGAATATTCATACTCCCCTTTTGAAGATTCTGATGCGGAGGAGTCCATTCCCTCTGTCCCCCCCCCCCCCCGAGGACTATTCTTTTGGGGAAACCTTGCATACCTCGAGGGAACACTTCCACTGGGAAGGCCAGGATTACTCAGATTCCAAGAAAAGGCTCAGGGATTTTCTCTTGCTTCCTTAGCACAGGCCTCTGGCTATCCCCTCCTGTCTTAGACATACTAGATGATGTGTATTCCGAGGCCAGCCTTAACCCAGATTCTTTACCACCAGCTCCTGTTAAGCCTGACTGGTATTACCGGGTTCCTGATTCACACCAATTCCTATACAAAAGCCATGCTGCTGACCCAGAAACTATTTCACAGGGTCCCAAGGGAATTAAGGCCTCTACTGCCAAAAATCCATTACCTTCAGAGAGAGATTCCAGAGCTTTAAAAATGTGGGGGGAAAAAGGTATACACCTCGGCCACTTTAACCATGAGGGCATTAAACTGTCAGTTCCATATGTTAAAGTATCAACCGTTTTTGTTATCTCAGTTGAAAAGCAAAATGTCACAACCTGAACAACCAGACTTGAAGGAGTTGCAGGATTTGTTGCATAGTGCAGAGCAAGTGGGTAAACATACCTTGCAATGTGGTTTTGATGCTTTAGAGGCCTCATGTAGAGCTGCTGTTACAGGGTCTGTCATACGTAGACATGCTTGGCTCAAAGAACAAACCTTACCAGATCATGTCAAAGCTAAATTACTAGATGCACCTCTTCAAAAAGATGTATTGTTTGGTGTTAAAGCTGAGGAGGTATTAAAGAAAATGGAGGAAAAGGCAAGATCAATGCAAACAGTGAAAGATTTCCTACAGGTACAACCTCCACGTTTCAGCAGAAACTGGCCTTCAAAAAATTGGTCCTTTCCAGCCACGGACAGACCTCAAAGAGGTAGATGCAGTCACCCGAGGGGTAGAGGCCATCTCAAGGATCATTTAGAGACAGACAATGGCAAGCACATACACCAAGAGGTGGAGAGGATAGATCACAGCCATTCAGAAAGCAGACACAATGACTTTCCCCTTTGCATGCCAAGCAAAGCTTTAATGGCAGCACCTTTAGGCGGAAAACTGGCATTATTTTCGAAAAATTGGCATATTGTCACAAAAGACAAATGGATCCTGGACATTATAGACAGAGGCTACAGATTCCACTTTCACACCCTTCCAAAAATGAGAGGCATGCCAAACCTGCCACAAAATCAAAGGGCAGAGGCACAAAAACAAATTTCAGCTCTCATGGACATGAAAGCTATTCAAGAGGTACCTGCACAAGAACAGGGTCAAGGTTTTTATTCCAGACTATTCCTGGTACCAAGGAAGGACAAAGATTGGAGACCTATTTTGGACCTATCCATCCTGAACACATATTTACTCGTACCAAAATTCAAGATGCTCAAATTACAGCAGCTTTTTCCCATGCTGGGCAAAGGAGTCTTGGCTGGTAACATTGGACCTCAAGGAGGCATACCTGCATGTCCCTATCAGACAAGATTGCAGAAGATACCTCAGATTTCTTGCAGGTTCAACCCATTATCAATTCTCTGCATTGCCCTTTGGCTTGTCTACTGCGCCCAGAGTGTTCACAAAATGCCTGGCATCAGTAATTGCCTTCTGCAGACTTCAAGGGATACAAATATACCCATATTTGGACGACTGCCTGATCCAAGCGGACAGCAAGCACATACTTCTGAAACACCTGGCATTTGTAATAAAGTTGTTGAACTTTCTGGGATATACAGTCAACAAAAAGAAATCAAAACTAATACCCTCTCAAGCAATAATTTTCCTGGGTGCCAGCTTGAATACAAACAACCAGATGGCCTACCTCACGCCAGAGAAACAAGGGCAACTATCTCAATACTTCAGAAAAATGGCAACCTTCACCAGGCTGACTGCAAAGAAAGTCCTGCAGGCTCTGGGATTCATGGCATCTTGCATCCTGCTAATCCCATGTGCAAAGCTGCATATGAGGAAACTTCAATGGTACCTAAAAAACTTATGGTCTCAACACAGCCACAGTTTGGAAACAATTATACCACTCATTCCATGTCTCCAAAAGGAATTTCTGTGGTGGGCTCAAGCATGCCAAAGAGAAACATAGGTCTCCCATTCTGCATGCCTCAAGCAAATAAAATCATCACAACAGACACCTCGGACTACGCCTGGGGGGGCGCACATGACAGATCAGTGGATTCAGGGCAAATGGTCACAAAAAGAAAAGCACCTACACATCAATCAAAAGGAAATGCTAGCAGTGAAAAATGCTATTATGGCCTTCAAAGACCTACTGCATCCACGCCAGCTATTGATAAGGATAGACAACACCACAGTGATGTGGTACATAAACAAACAGGGAGGAACTCACTCCTATCCCCTGTGCAGACTAGCCATGTCTCTTTGGAACACGGCTCTGGAATTACAAATCCAACTTCAAGCACAAGTCCTGCCAGGCAAGGAAAACACGGTGGCAGACAACCTAAGCAGAAGTATGACAGATCCACACGAATGGAAGTTGCATCCTCAAGTTTTTGCAAAGATAATTCAAGCATGGGGAAGGCCAGACATAGATCTCTCTGCTACCCACAGAAATTACCAATTGAAAAAATTCTGCTCAAGGACCTATCATCCACAGGCCTGGAAAGTGGACGCACTTTCTTTCAGTTGGACAACATTGACAGTTTATGCCTTTCCACCTCTTCCTCTGCTGCCCAAAGTCCTATTAAAAGCCAGAGCAGACAGGCCAAAGATGATTCTCATTGCTCCAGACTGGCCAAGACAACACTGGTATCCACTCCTGAGGAGCCTGACGCATTCCCCACCATGGATCCTGCCTCTAGTGCCTCTTCTGTTGACCCAGCACAACTTCAAAACTCTTCACAGTCAGCTGAAAACACTCAATCTAGCCGCATGGAGGATTCCTTGATTTCCCAACAGACCCACCTCTCCAAGGAGGTGCAGGATGTCATTTTGGATGCCAGAGGGCCTTCTACTAGAAAAGCCTACTCCGCCAAATGGAAACAATTTTGTGCCTGGAATCAGAAAAAGGGACAGAATCCTGGGATACTGAATTTACCTCAAATATTACAGTACCTAGCTGAGATGCTAAACAGTGGACTTTTATTCTCCTCCATCAAAATCCATGCTTCAGCCATTTCTGCACAATACAACACTGATCCTCCTTTATTCTCTCATCCTCTCAAGACAGTTCCTCAGAGGGGCTAAGAATATAAAACCCCCAAGGAAGCAACCAGTACCTGCTTGGGACCTCAATTTCATTTTAGAAAAACTGACCCTACCTCCATTTGAGCCAGCTGCTTCAACAGAACTGCAATATTTGTCATGGAAAAGAGCCTTCCTTCTGGCTATCACCTCAGCATGCAGGGTTTCAGAACTACAAGCCCTCATGGCTGTGCAACCTTTCATCATTTTCCATCAGGACAGAGTTTCCTTACGAACCAACCCTTCCTTTATGCCAAAGGTAGTATCTAGTGTAGCCTTGAATCAGGCTATCCACTTACCTACTTTTTATCCTAATCCACAAAACAAAAGGGAGAGACTACTACATTCCTTGGACATTCACAGACAGCTTCGTTATTATTTGGACAGGACAAAGCCATCCAGAAAATCAGAGCAACTCTTTGTGTCCTATGCTACAGGTGCTCAAGGAAAGGCTATTTCCAAACAGACAATATCAAAATGGATAGCCCACTGCATACGCTTTTGTTATTCATTTCATGGTAAAACTGTACCTACAAGCATCAGATCTCACTCCACAAGGGCCACAGCTACCTCTGCAGCTTTCCTCAGGGGGGTTCCTACCAAGGATATTTTGGAAGCAGCCACTTGGAGTTCTGTGCATACTTTCTCCAAGCACCTTCACCTACCACTATACTCTAAATCTAGAGTGGGCTTTTCCACAGCAGTCTTGCAGGGCATCCTTGCTCCTCCTAGTTCCACTTAGTGCCTGCCACCCCTTTTTAGCTTTGGGATTCTACCCATCTGTTACGACTGCAGCTGTATGCACAATGAACATAGTACAGTTTTGTACCTACCATAAATGTAGATGTTCGAGTGCTAATACAGCTGCAGTCCAGGTTTCCCTCCCTCCTTCCCCTCTTGGGACAGGCCTAATGACTAACACCTCCTCATACAACCTGATCGGGGTATTCTTTTTTGGTGTATTTGCTTGCAACTACTGTTTTTTGATTATATTACATTGCATTATTACATAAATTTATGTTTTGCCTTCCTTCTGGGGGCACCTGACATCTGGGGCAAGAAAAACTGAAGAAAATGGTGTTGGCTGGTTCTTTTATACCCCTATCGCACTGACGTCAGGGAAGAAGCGACGACATCCGGTGCCGGACCTAGACTTTGGAATTCGGCCGACCGAGGACCCGCCTGACGGCAGGATAACCCATCTGTTATGACTACAGCTGTATTAGCACTCTAACATCTACATTTATGGTAGGTACAAAACTGTACTTTTTCTGCTGATGCTTGCAGAAGGGTAACATTAACTTTGCTAGGGAATTTGTGCTGCTATTGCATGTTTTTTAACTGCGGTGGTGGTGCTGCGGTAGAGTTGTCGCCTCACAGTAAGACGTTGTCCTGTTCGATTCTCAGAGCGTCTTCTGTGTGGAGTCATGCATGAATGGGCGTACCTTCGTTGAAGGTTGTGCATCAGGGCTGGCAACTCGGCATGTAAAAATGTACTGCCAATCATTAGCGGACCGGAGTTCCATTGTGGTGACCCCTAACCGGGAAAAGCCGAAAGACGCAACAGCATTGCATCTTTTTATTGAATCCAAACTGCGTGTTGTCCCATGACGGGTCTGGTTTGGGTCTTCCCATTTGATCACCTCAAGAATTTAATATTTACTTTTGGGAGTAAAATTGCCAACATCAGAAAAGACCTTCACAGATGAATGGAGAGACACTGGTGTTTGATCAATGTACCTTTAGTTGGAATGGTCTTTACTGATCATATTTATTTGACTCCTGATATTCTCAGACAGAAACTATTATGAGTGAGGCCTTCATAGTTTGGTGGTTGAGAGTTTATTTTTATTCCAAAGGTTGAATGATTTTGAAAATTGTATATTTAGGGATTTGGGGTGGGGAGGTATAGAGGTGCTTCATTCTTTTGGTGGTCTATTTACTGGTGTAGAGAGGTGGGAAGTGCAAGCAGAGTTGCCCCCTGCAAAAAAAAGATGTTTGCCTTTAGTCTTATTATGAAGTTCAAGTATTAACCCCCCCCCCCCCGAGTATTACTGATTCAGTTTAACTAATACTGTGAATTCCAAATTAACATTTTATCTAAAAGATCAGATGTTCTGTGGGTTATGTGCTTACACTGCAGTGTGTGCTGCTGTCTAGTGGTCTTCACAATGTAAAGCCATCCAGCCTCATGCTTTAGTATCAACTGGATCTCCACAGTGACCTTGTCATTAGGTTATTTTCACTTGAATAATTTGATCTGAATCAGAAAACTAACTTGCTGTAGGTTTAGATAATAAAAAGAAAAGTTACACAATGTTGCTGAATCTTCCCAAACCAAAAATTATATTGGCTTTAAACATCATTCGTAGTGATAAAATATAGAAAGCTCAATTGGTTAGTGAAGAATGTTTATGTATGTGCTACATGGTGTGTTAAGACTACCAGATTAATGTTGGGCAGTAATACTTGACCTGGCACAGTGCAAATATTAAAACAGGCAGACAAGATGGAAAGGTGTGTAATTTGATTGTAACAGTGTTGAAAAATAATTAGCACTGTTGCTATGCACAGGCAAGCATTTATGAGGACACTGCTATTGTCAGAGGACATTGAGTCAGTTTCTGATTTTCCCTGTGGAAATGAGCCTACTTTAGGGTTCATTTCCCAGAATGTATTAAATATACTAGAAGATAAAGGTAGGATAATTAGAAAATATGAAGCAGATGTTCCCTATTTCCTAAATCTGTTCAAAGATTCTGGTCTTTTTATCCTACTCAATCCAGGCAACAGCACTTCTAGCAGGAAAAAAACAGCATTAGAAAGTACTGGGCATGGAAGTCCAATCTTCAGCAGCTGCAATATTGCCTTTCAACTTGGATTGCCATGTAATTTTAATCAGTGACAGTCTTCCCCGTCAGTTGTTTCATCCTCCCTACCTTTTTGGAAAAAAAGCAAATTACCATTTTCAGTGCAGTGGCACTATTTTACATCCATCAAATAGGCTTGAGAGGTTGGTGTCAGCAGATTAAACTGCAGTTTTTTTCACTCTGCCAGTTGTAGGACTGATTTCCTCATGCACCAAAAGAATTTGATTCAGCTGGTCCTGGCTGTTATTCAACTATCAGATGTCCAGGCAGTACAACCTGTAATTTTGATAAGGAGAAAAGGTCAGTGATGTCTAATTTTAGATCTCTCTGATATGAGCAAGGTCATTGAAAGAAAGTTCAGGATGTGTGTACAGTATTCCCTCTTTTGGCACAGTATTCCTAGCTACATGTTTCTATTCACAGACCCATAAGGAGTTTTTCAAGTTTCCCCTGGGGAAAAACCTTTTGCCTTTGTGCCTCCCAGCCCTTGTATTTGTCATACATTCTAGCTTCACAATTTGCTCATTTTATGCTCTTAACTGCCTGATCAAAGTCTGTTCTCTGGGTTTTTCATTGCAAACCCTGCAAAATGGCACAATGTTACCATGGCCTGGGGATCTTTCTCCTGTACCCAAAATTTGTTCTCTACCCCTCCCATCTAGGGGACCATCTTTAGTAGTAAGGCTACTTTGGGATAGTGAGTTTATTTTTTTTCCCTTTTAATGATCAAAACAGAAATGTACATGTCCTACATTCTCATTTCTCAATTTCATTGTATTTGTTTTTTTTTTTTCTGTGGGAATTGACCTCTGTAACTCATTCTACTTTGGCAGATGGAGACAGTTTGTCTATATAGTTCACCCTTTTGGGTATGTTTGATAACATAGCTCTTGTCTGCCTTGTTCACATCTAGGAAGTTTGAATGACGGCTGCTTTTGGCACAGATGCCATGCTTTGGTTGGATCTTGACATTGTTCTTCGGGAGATTCTCGCACCTTTCCGCCAGCATCCTGGCTTTCGGTATCAGGCTAACTGACTTATAGTTGCTGGTTAGGTCTTGCCATCTGCCTTGAGCAGTGAGTCCCAGATGGCAGTGTTCTGATATGTTTCTTCACTGCTTTAATTAGGATGCTTGCTAGTTTTTTTTGAGTATTCTGGCCATTGTCCTGTTGGGACCCATGCTTTGTTTCCTCCTATGAGCTGATGCTTTCCTTTTCTACCTTCTGTCCTATTGTTTGTCCCCTTAAACTCTCTGATGATTCATTCATGCCTCCAGAGATGAAAATCCTGCAGCCTTTTTATCCCTGTTGGGCCAGGTGTTTTGCCATGTTCCACATTAGGGATTTGGAGTTTTGCTGTGGCTTTGACTTCCACTTTACACTTGCATCCTGGATGCATCCATGTGTGGTAGCAGATGTGCAGTCCATGGTTGCGGTTGAGTACATATTTAGTGCATGTATGGGTTGAGGTGTTTCCCTCTAAATTAGCTGTGGCTCCTCCCTGAGGTAGGTGAGCCTGCCTACTTCTACCTCACCATGCCAGCTTCTGCAGCACTCAGACTACTAGACAGTCTTGAGTCATCAAATACTTTGAGCTTTATTCCTTTAAGCCACAAATGTAGCATCTTCTTGTCGTTAACATGCCATTTGTCTCCCATATCCCGTTGCCTTTTCCCCAAACACTGTACCTTTTCCTAATTTATACTGTAGCAAGGAGTGCTGGGTTTGAATACCTACTGCTGTCTCAGTCCTATCATTGAAAATCAGTGTGTTTTTGTATGGGGCATGTCCATATTCCTAAGAAGCCAAATCACATCTGGACTCCTAAGGCAAGACAAGTGACCTTGAGCTCTTCGTATTCTACTTAGTCTGTTGAGAATTGTACCGTATCATAGCCAACTTCTGTACCCTCTCCATGTCACTCAAGCCTGTGAGACATGTCTGACAAACTAGAATCTTTCCCCAGTGAGCCTAGCACTGATCCTTTAAGGGGTTTTTAGCCATCCTTCCATTAACTGAGAAACCTATTCTATCACAAATAAGTGTGCACAGTGCTTCTTATATTTCATAAATGCTAGCTCCTTCGACCAACTGAACACACATTTTGTGAGGCTTAAAGACCGATTGCAGTCCAAATCATGGTGTCCACTCTTCTGACCTCCCTTAACTTGAGAAACACATGCCAGGTTGAGTTGATGACTGATTTTGTTACTTCTGTGACATTTGAGCTAAGAAAAACAACCCATATAGATGTGCACACACTAAAGATTAGTGAGATTTTTCTTTCCAGGCAGGGCATGCACCCAGTGTGGATTGCATTATAACACTCATGCTAGGCCTTTATAAAAGGCCTTCAGTATCTGTACACTGGTACATGCATGATTCATTCATAAACATTTGAGCTCTAACTCAGTAGTAGTAACTCAGTGTATTTCATTTTGAGTAAAACAATGATACCCCTTGCTTTGGAGCCAGACGTAGTCGTCGTCCCCCAAATATCCCACTGAATAGGGAGTCTGCTGCATTCTGAGGTCTTTGTGTTTAAAGCAGATGAAAATAATGGGACCTTTGCTCCCAGCAGTTCTCCAAATGACCCCTCCTTTGGGAATTTTTTTCAGCTGTATGAATATGGACTTGCCTATGTTTAAATAATTATCAGAAGATGGATAAGCATTCGTGGATCTTTCTATCTTCTGAAGAATGTCACTTTACGAACTGGAAATGCCCAGATTCCACTTTTGAAAAGGCAGATGCTTTCTTTAAATCTTTTACAGATTGAAATAGCATCCAGACTAAGCATCAGTGGGGGGAAGATAGTGTGGTCTCTCTGATTTGTAATCTATCTCACCTGTCCGAGTTCCCATATTCCTTCTTTTGAAGGCTTGATGGATCTTTCTGAATGTGGGATTAAGGAATTTTTGAAAAGATAGCTATGGCCACCTCCACTGAACTTTCATATAGCTTGGCTTAGTTATGATTGTTCTAATGATGTAGCCAAAGCCAACACAGCAAGCTCAGATGTATGTTTGTACCAAAAGCTGTGGTTCACTGCTCTCCTTCAAGGGTAATCTTGGGTGGGATTTTCTGGATACCTTCTTTCTGGTTGAGGTCACATTTTCAAAACAGTTTGTCAGGATCTGATTGTGAATCTTTAGAAGATTAAATTGATGTTGATTACCTGAAAGTCACTGAAGTTTTGTGGCTTGTTTGTTTTTTTTTTTTACTCTAATTTGCCATAATAAAATGAGGAAGGCCTTTAAATGTTGTCTTTGATGCCTTCCCTAGCATCACTTTTAAGACTGATAAAAGGATGATTTCATTGATGAAGCAGTTGCAGTCCTTTTTTGTGCAAGACCCATACCTCTCAACTGTACAGATTTTTGCAGAATGATTTTTGCCTCATACTTTTGGTCTGTTTTTCATAAAAGTTTGGTTTTCTGGCAAATTTAGTGGTAAATCATTAATTATTGAAATTAGAAAATAATTAAGACATCTGAGTGTGAGTTTGTGTCCTTCATTCAATTCATACTAATGGAAAACCTGTTGTTCTATCAACTTTCTAAGTTTGTAAAAGCAATATTTACAAATTGTCCCTATTTTTGGGCCTTTGTCCCACTTTTATTTATGGCTTTGCCCAGATTTCTTGCTCTAAGAGATTGAGAGGTATGGCAAAAAAAAATATCCATTGGATGCCAGTTCTACAAGCTTTCCTGAGGTTTGAGAGCCATCTCCATTGACCTCTAGGATGATGGGCAATTCACACCAGTCTTATTGTGAATTTTCCTGCTGCTGTGTCCATTACAGTCCCTCATGACAAACTTTGCTTGTGGGTTGCTGAGTTCACCTGGCCTCCTCTTTGTGTAGGTAAAGGGGGCATCACATAAATCATTGGAAGGTAAAAGCAGCGTTTATCACACTGACATTTGGAAGAGGAGTTAAGACCATAGATCTTACATAAAGCAGGGTGACAACACAGAGTCCTATCCTCTGTGGATAGAGTGATGCATGTCTAGCAGAGGGGTTGTAGAACAGACATCGCATTTAAAGCATTTCACATTCAAACTGAATGGATATGCAGAAGATTTCTGTACTTGTAATTGCAGTCCTTTCTTGGACCTGAGGATATGGGAATCCTGTCTAATCCATTTGGTCTGTGAATGGCAGCATCCTGAATATCTGTTCACCACACAGATGCATGTAGTTTTGCACCTGTTCTTTGTTTAGCTGGGCCAGGGAGAATTGTTCAGCCTTTTCTACCTCCCGTAACAGGGAAAAGATTTCTGTATATTTTGCAACCTTTTCCTATGATTCCATACCTCGGTGCAGAATTCAGAGAAAAGAAATAGCAGAGCTCAGCCATTTTGCCCTGTGGTTGCTGAGAAGAGTGTGATTTCGATATGTCGTGTTGTTGGCAGTTGAAGTAAGAAGTCAAGGAAGTGCTGTCTGGGTGGAACAACAACTTATCCCACCTCAGATTTTGGCTGCTCATTTAGAGTCTCTGCTCTCACTGGACCTCCTAGCCAAAATCTTGAAGGTAATTACAGCTGCCACAAAGTCTTCCAAGTGAGTCAGGTAGCTTACAGTTGATCCTTATCCATGTACAACAGTTATTTGACTTGGGACTCAATTATTCCATGGCCCAGGTGCATTTTTTGGCATCTCCGTTGTTTGTCTTTGAAGTGAAATACCATAGTGCAGCAGTGGTTGGTCAGGCAGTTTAAGGCAGTTTTTTGCCTGCCTTTGATGAAACATACACTTTGTGAGACTTGAATTTTGTAATAAATAGGTTTACCCATTCAGTGCACTGAAGTTTATACCTTGCAAGATGTTTTTCTGTGTGGCCATTACTTCTGCAAGACTCCTAAGCTGGAAATTATCTGTAATAAATCATGATAGGCATTTCACAGGGATTAGATGCCCTTAACGGCTACACTTTTCTCCAGAAAGGGATTGCCAAAGTTGGTTTGATCATTTCACTCCCCTCCATCTTTTTCTTCTGGAAAACATTCCAAGGGAATAAAAGTCCTTCATAGTTCGGCTGTTCACCTTATGTTTTACATGAAGAGGATGTCTGAATTTAGAAAGACTAGGTGGTTTGTCTTCTGATAGACAACTGGCTTGCAGTTAAACACTTTCTCAAGTGGATTGCTTACTGCATTGTGGTTTTGCATCAGGCAGCATTTGCCCATTGGAAAAAGAGGCTACCCTTTATAAGACTAACTTAAATGACTGAAGTTCATAAGACTGAAACCAACATCTTGAAAAAAAAAACAGAGAAGAGTGAAAGACAGGCTCATAATCCTGAAACAATACTGAACATGTACATGAATGAAAGGTTCAAAACATAAACAAGACACCTGTCTGAAATGTTTTCTCAGTAGGGTACACTCCCTATACATTCCGTAATATGGAGGTTGCCTCGTACAGAGGTATGCATTTTAATTCAAGATTCCCAACTCCATTCTGTTACATAAATGTAGGTACATGACTGGATTCCTCGTCACCGTAGTTAAGCAAACTTGAATGTAAAACGTGTTTAGCCATGTGTGGAGGGCATAGCTAAACCCCCTCCCCAGCAAAAAAAAAGTTAGTTAAATTTCATTTACTGTGTTAACTGCTTGTTTGCTCTCATAATTGCTTCAGGATTTTTGAGTTTCGCTTTTGTGAATGTCATTCTTTGTAGCTTTCAGGATTTTGGTTTCATTCTTATGATCTTGAACCCTGTGACAGGGATCTAGCAAAAGCTGCTGTAAAAGGCCATTTCACTAATGATGCATTTGCTTCCTGAGCTTTCTTTGAGAATGTGTGCATTGTGGTCATTTCTGCCTTGATCACTCTGCATTTCTTCTTTAAACACTGCTGCTTGAACTATGACTTCAAGAGACATCTCTTTTCTACTTTAATCCTTCAAGACTGTCTCTGTTGAGCCCTTGTTTTTAGATGTCCTTTCGTATCACTGTTGCAATATTCCTTATGCTAGGGACCCCCTGCCAAGGGTAGCCCAATGTCCATCCAGTATACCAAAGCCTGAGATTGTTATGTTGATGTGTCACGCGTAAGCTCCCCACTCACGACATAGGGCATAAAGGTGATATACAAACATATTTTCCGCAAAACTTCTTTGCCACCAGTCCAAATTGCAGTCTTTGATCATCAGTGTTAACACTCTTTGCTGGTTACCAAGCCATTTCAGATAAGTGCCCTGTTGAGGTTTCTCTTATTTTGCTTCACCACCTTCACTTTGCTATTTTCCTCTTGCAGAGCCTAGGGTTTACAGTGAATTTCCAAAAATCTTTCCTGACTCCTCCTCAGGATCATTTTTTTCTCGGATGCAGGCTCCAGACCATTCCTATGCTGGCATCCCTGCCTTCTCCCAAGGCTTTAATTCTGATTGCATTTTTTTTCAGTCCCCCCTTCTTGTCTGTTAGTCAGAGAGTTTCTAAGGGCTCTGGGGTATATGGTTTCCACCATTCCTATGCTTCCTCTAGCCAGGCTTCATATGGGAAAGCTACAGTGGTTTCTAAAGTCAGTCTAGCTTCAACAATCTTATACTTTCCAATTCCTCTTCTTCTATGCCTCAAGTTAGAGCAATGGTGGTGGATTCATCAACTGTCTCGCAACCCAGGGCTTCCTTTTCATCTTCCAGTCCCCTCTCAGGAACTATTTTTGGATATCCAAGACGTGGGGTGGGGAGCCTATCTTGGCCTCCTGAAATTTCATGGCCTTCAGAAGGACCATATCAGCGTCCGAGATGAAGGCTTTTCTGGCTCTTCAGGCTTTCCATTCTCTGTTCCTTCCAGGGCCCCTCAAAATCTTTACAGACAGTACCACAGTGATGTGGGACATCAGCAAGCAAATAGGGGACACGTTCTTACCTCTTGTGCAGACTAGCTCTATAGGTTTGGAATATGGCTGTCCAGTATTGGGTAACTCTTTAGGCTGTTTATAATCATTCACAACAGAACATTGTGACACACACTGAACAGGTCCATGACTTAGACATAAAAATTGATGCTTCATGGAGCTGTTTCAAGATATTGTCCACCAGTGGGGTATTCCTCAGGTAAGGTCTTGCCTGCCCTTTGAACAACTTCCTCTCTTGCACCCATGTCCTCTTGTTTGATAGATAGAATTTTCTTTCTTTTGGAAGGGGATGTTTCTTTGACTTCCCTCCCCTCCATGTCATACTGAGGGTCCTGTTCAAGATAAAACAAAACTCTCCCAAAATCTTGTTTGTGACTCCCTTTTGGCCCAGACAGCATTTTCTGTTGTCTTCTGCATTAGCCCAAGGACAGTCATCATAAGTTACTTCACAAGGGTGGACCTACTCGTACAAGGAAGGGGTCCCTAATCAATCCCCACTTGTCCACTCTTCAACTGACACTGAGTGATAAGATTTTGATCCCTTTTAGGCATCTTTTTTTCTAAGGACATGCTCTGAGTGCTGTCAGAGGTTTGGAAGCTCACTACCAGGAAATCGTTATTTGTCCAAATGGAAGAGATTTTCTGTTTGCTGTCTTGCTTGTAAACTGGATCCACTTTCTGTGGAAGTTCCTTTTATTTGTGTGAATTACTCAATGCTGGGTTGGCATACTCTGCTGTTCAAGCTCACCTTTCAGCTGTTTCTGCTGGTCTGCCTTTGACTTCTTGATCTGAGGTCAAACAATTCCTTAAAGGCGTCTTTCATATTAGGCCTTCCAGGAAGCCTATTCCTCCTTCCTGGGACCTTAATTTTGTTCTTGAAAAATTGACTGTGGTTCATTTTGAGTTTGTGCTTCAGCTCCCTTACAGTAGTATGCTTCGAAGACTGGTTTTGCTCCTTACTTCAGCTAGGAGGGTGTCTGAGCTTCAGGCCCTTTGGGCTGTCCATTCTTTTTTGTTTTTCATATGGACAGGGTGTCTCTTCGTACTAATCCTACTTTTATGCCCAAGGTGGCTAATGAGTTGTCTCCTAATCATTTGGCCACTTTTTTCCTTTCTCCACAGTCTGCCAATGAGAAAGTTCTTCGCACCTTAGATTTGCATAGACAATTCCGATATTGTTTAGATAAAACTAAAGCCATTCATACATTTGAGCAACTTTTTCTTTCCATCCTAGGTCTTTGTTTGAGACAAACAAACCTAAACTCCTCCTTCCTAAATCTCTAAGGTCGTTTCCTTTTGTCACTCTTTTCATTGGAAAAGCCTTTCTTCTTTTGTTAAGGCTAATTCTACCAGGGCTTTGGCTTGTTCTGGTACTTTTTTCAAAGGTTTGGATACCACCTGCACGTGCATACTTTCACCAACCATTACAAGTTTGATATGGTTTCCAGGGCTAGAGTCGGATTTACCAGGGCTATCCTGAATGACTCTATTAAGGTCTTTGCTGGACCTTCCTCCTCCCAAGTTTCCTCTTGAACTTTTGTACTCTCCCTAGTGTAAGGAGTACTGCAACAGTGATATAGAAGGAAACAGTACTATTGTGTAAAATCTTGCCATAATAGATGTCCTTTCCTTCACCGTTGCATTATTCACTCCCTCTCTCTGCTCCTTTTTTTCTTTTTTCATTCTGGATGCACATTCTTCTCTTAATCCTTGGATTGTTCCTCTTGGGGCTTTTAGTTCTTAGGAAGGTACATCACCTTTATGCCGTACGCCATGAGTGGGAAGCATACTTGTGACTTGCAATGTCCCTGTAAGAACTTAAGGCTTTGGTATACTGGCGAGATGTCAGGATACCCTTGGCAGGGGGGTCCCTGTGTAAGAAATACTGCAACAGTGAAGGAAAGGACATCTACTGTTAAGATTTTACGCAACTGTACTTCCTCATTTGGCTTTACTGGTGATTTAATGTTTCACTGTTTGAGATTCTACCCAACAGCTGCCTACTGTTCAGTGGATATAAGTGTACACTCCTGTTAAAATGCCAGGGTTTTGTGGTATAAAAAATGAGACCACAATAAGTCATTTCAAAGTTTTTCCCTCTTTTCATGTGATCTATAGCCTGTACATTTTAATTGAAAAACAAACATCTGTTGGGGGAAAATATAAAAAATAAAAAAACTTTACAATAAGCTGGTTGCATAAGTGTGCCCACCTTTAAACTAATACTTTGAAGCACCTTTTGATTTAATTACAGCATTTGGTGTTCTTGAGTAGGACTCTATCAGCATGGGACATCTTGACCTGGCAATATTTGCCCATCCTTCCTTGCAAAAGCACTCCAAATCTGTCAGATTGCAAGGGCATCTATTGTGCACAGCCCTCTTCAGGTCACCCCACAGGTTTTCTATTGGATTTAGGTCTGGGCTGTGGCTAGGCCATTCCAAAACTTAATTTTTTTTCTGGTGAAGCCATTCTTTTGTTGATTTGGATGTATGCTTGGGGTCATTGTCATGTTGAAAGGTGAAATTCCTCTTCATCTTCAGCTTTCTAGCAGACACCAGAAGGTTTTGGGCCAAAAGGGACTGGTGTTTGGAACTGTTCATAATTCCCTGCACCTTAACTAAAGCTCCAGTTCCAGCTGAAGAAAATCAACCCCAAAGCATGATACTGCCACCACCATGCTTCACCATGGAGATGATGTTCTTTTGGTGATGCAAAGTATTGTTTTTGAGCCAAACGTACCTTTTGGACTTGTGGCCAAAAAGTTCAGCCTTGGTCTCATCTGACCATAACACCTTTTCCCACATGCTTTTGGGAGTCTTGATGTATTGTTTTGCAAATTTTAGCGAGGCTGGATGTCTTTCTGTGTAAGAAAAGGCTTCCGTCTTGCAATCCTACCCCATAGTTCAGACATATGGAGAATACTGGAGATTGTTGTCACATGTAGTACACAACCAGTACTTGCCAGAAATTCCTGCAGCTCCTTTGGTGTTGCTGTGTAGGTCTCTTGGCAGCCTCTCTGACCACTTATTTTGTCTTTCCATCAATTTTGGAAGGACCTCCAGTTCTTTGCAACGTTACTGTTATCCCATATTTTCTCCACTTCTTGATGACGGTCTTCAGTGTGCTCCATGGTATATCCAATGCTGTGAAAATTTTTTGTACCCTTATCCTGACTGATACCTTTCAACAATGAGATCCCTTTGATGCTTTGTAAGCTGTCTGCGAACCATGGCTTTTGCTGTAGCACGCTACTGAGTAAATGTCAGGAAAATCCTACAAGGACAGCTGAACTTTATTTGGGGTTAATCAGTCTTTTTTAATTGATAGTAGGTGTGTACCCAAGAATACCCAAAATATACAGAAATCTTTTCCCTGTTACGGGAGGTAGAAAAGGCTGTAATTAAATCAAAAGGTGCTTTAACAAAGTATTAGTTTAACACTGTGCAAACTTAAGCAACCAGTTTATTGCACATTTTTTATTTTTTATATTTGTTTCCCCTAACGGATTTGTTTTTCAATTGAGTTGTACAGGTTATAGGTCACATTAAAGGTGGAAAAAGTTTTGAAATGATTTATTGTGGTCTCTTTTTTTTATATCACAAAAACCTGTCATTTTAACAGGAGTGCATACATTTTTTATATCCACTGTATATGTTGTGTATGTAGTCATATATAAAAGATTTGGTCTTGCCATATTTCTTGGTCTGTGACATCGCCACCTGCAGTGAGTACTACTTATCTGCCACCAGCCCTCTTTATCTGAGCAACTGCTTCATCCTTTGATCTTGTGGCGGGAGTTTCATGTAAATCAGGCAAGTGTATAATTTATTATGCTCAATTATTTTGCCTCTTTTTTTATCAGGTTGTGCTTGCTTAGAGTGGAGCAGAGCTTGATATCCCCCCTACATCACACCCTAATTTGTGATGTTAAGGCAAGCTGTTGTAAGAGGTATTTGTGCCACTGAGTGCAGGAGTGAAAATTCAGAAATGTGCTGAACTTTGTGCATCAGAATAGGAAGCCCCACCAGGTTACCCACTGCAGAAGGCTTCCTCACAGATCAGTAACTACCTAGAGTATGTATTTTATTTAGACTGTTTTGTGATTGATTCCTTTTTCATATAGAAGTCCTCTGGCACAGATGGAGGAAGAGCGACGAGAACATGAGGCAAAGATGAATAAGATGGAAATGGAGATGGAGCAGGTGTTTGAGATGAAAGTCAAAGAGAAGGTCCAGAAACTTAAGGATTCTGAACTTGAGGTATGTTGAGTCATATGACGCATGACACATGATTTTTGGTTGTGTGGAAGTAGCTTTGGGTGTGATGTGTAGACCTGAACTAGCTGAACCTTTTGTTTCAAGTAATGAAATGCAACATTTAGCTCATGGATTTTGTGGAGTGCATCTGTAATCACGTAATACAAACCACAGATAACTTTAAAGCTGAAACCACTGAAATTGGTAATTTGGTTAAAAAGTACATTGACACTGAAGCAAGGAATTTGATTGTTTGGAAGAAAAATCTATTGGTGAGTTTTCACATTAGTAAAATGAGCACCTCCATTGTCCAAAAATATTTTGATACAGCTGTTAATCAGAAGTGTTCAATACATAGCGTAGGCTACTGCAACAGTGATCTGTGTGGGTCCCTCCCTCTGAGGACCGGCCAGCTTCACAAAGATGAAGGACACCTACCACATGCTCTCAACTGTCAGGAGCATTTGTAAAGCTCCATAAAAGGAACAGTGGAGCACAAGAAAGCTTCAGAGGTTTTCCACACCCAAAGAGTGCTTCCTCAGCAGGCCTTGTAGAACTTTTTGTTGACTGGTGATTCTTCATAGTTGAGTAGATGATGTGTCCTGTTGGGGAAAGCCTTCCACTTAATATGAGGAAAACTTCTGTTTTTTGACTGGTTTATAGTGTGTAGCTAGAAAACTTACTAGTGGTGGGACTGTGATGTCATTGTTAAGGGAGTTGACTTGTAATGCTTCCATGAACTTTTTGTGTGAAAAAGTTTAAATGTTTTACTGGTATATTAGCCAGAACTTGAGTGCTTTTGGGACAGCATACTGCACTGGGTTTACTTTACCTTGCAACCACTTTTTTTCTACTTTACCCTTTACCAAGTCGTCCAGGTTGCATGATCTGCTTTTGAGGTCTTACCAATAAAGTGCAGCCTTTGGGCTGTGCTGCTTTTTACAGGAAGAAAGTTGTCGGAGGCTTTAGGTGTCAGGCTGACTCCTGGTTTATCTGAGGTGCAGGTGGGTGACTGGTGTGGTAATTTGCTGTTCCTCAAACTGCTCACCCCCCCCCCCCCACCCAAATCCTCTTGATATAGCACATGGCAGAGTAGCCCCAGTGTCTGGCCATTATATCAGCGCCTTAGGTTTTATAGCTGTCATATGTCACTCGTATGCTTCCTGCTCAAGGTGTGGGGCATAAAGGTGACATACAGATTTATATACCATATCAGAATTTCTTTGTCTCTAGTCTGAACACCATCATTGAACATCAGTGTGAATGCTTCTGTGCAGGTTACAGAGATGTTTCAAGTGTTCCATTTGGGTTTCTTATCTGTTACTTTTATTTATTTTCTTTTTTTTTTTGGGAGGGGGGGGGTTATATGTTATTCAGAAATGGAAGATGTCAGTGTGGGAGGCAGATTCCCCTTAAAGGTAGTCAGTGCCTTTTTTGTTTAGGTGCTTACAACAGTTTGCAGTGTTCTGTCTGCCCAAGTGTTTGTCCCCAAGACGCTGCTTAGCTGTGTCTCCTTATCAATTTTCCTGGAGAACCAACAACTTTAAATTATTGGTACAAGGTGCTATGGTGAAATCTTCCCAACCCAAAGGTTAGCATGCCAAGAAAAAGACCAAAAAATTCTGGTCTGATTTGGCTGCTGTCCTGCCTCCCTCAGACGTCTCTCTCAAGGCTGGTTTAAGCCCAGAGGATCACCTGGTTGTTGCTTTGGATTCCTCTCTCACGACCATGACAGAGGCTGGCAAGGATCTGACTTGTGCATCCTTGGCGGCTCTGATAACATCTGCTGCAGATGTTGAGGGGAAGCCATTGCTGATTATTTCTGAAGGACCAAGGGGGGCATACCACAAATCCTTGTTTGAGAGGAGATTCCCACTATGTTGGTTGAGTGTAGGCAAGGGTGTGAACCACCTAGGTTTTTTATAAGGCAGATGTTAACCTGAAGAAGAAACAGAAAACTAAATATTTCCACAGCTGCTAAAGATCCCCAGCATGAATGGCAGGATTTTACCCGGGGTTGTTCAATACTTTAATGGCCTTAAAGCCTCCTCAGAGTTTCTGTGTCTGCTCCTCCTTGGTCTTCTACTCCTCATAAGAGGATCAGAGAGCAGGTATCCTCTGAAGAGGATTTGGATTCTGGGGAAAAGTTTTTGGCATAGTCCTCTCAAACCCTTCTCCCTTGGTTATGGGTCTGGGTAGGAGAATTCTATTAGTCCAGACTCCCCCTTGGAGGAACTCTTCTTTGGTAACTGGAACTGATGTTCTTCGTGTTTCACTGTTGCAGTCATCACATTTGGGTTATCTTCTTGCAGTAGCCCTCAGTCGGCCTGATTAACAAAGTCCTGGGTCATGTGTCGGTTGCTGTCCCTTCTGTGACGTCAGGTCGTCAGGGGTATAAAACATGCAGCCGATGCCATTACGTCAGTCTTTCTTGCCATGCAGTGCCCGAAGCAGAAGCAGTTCGCAAGTGCCGGTCAGCCGACTCCTGAAATTTTTGTTTTCGAGATTCAGAACCGAAGTATTCAACTAAAAGCGAAGTACCCCATTGGGGAAACTTTTTCTTGCTCTAAACCGATGTCAGTAAAAGTAAATACTTGCATTACTTGTGGAAAGCAAATACCTCATAAAGATTTTCATTCGTACTGTATTCCTTGCCTAGGCCCTGACCACGACGTACCTCGCTGTCAGTTTTGTGCCTTAGTTAAACCACGAACTATTCACCGTCAGTATATTTACGCTTCTAAATATTTTGGTGCTTGGTATAATTATCCCGATAGGTCTTCGGTAAGCCATCCAACTACTGACATTCCAAAAAACCGCAAAGATAAAGACAGAAACAAGGCCGCCTAGGTCCAAAGCTGCCGTCGACGCTTCTAAGTCAGTTGCCAGTTCGCCAGTACTCAGTGAGGTGCTTTCGCAGCCCCTGATACCCGCTACTTAAGATTTGCAGGCCTCTACTGAGAATCATTCGGAGTCTGGTATGCCGTGAGATGTTTCAACTGTGGAACCTGCGGATGTCTCTACCTTGGATGGGTCTGGAGCCGCTGTGCAGGCACCGGCTTCTGAGGGTGTATTCAGGCCTACTGACTTGCGCATTAAACCAACGCCATCTTCTTCAAGGCCTAAAACTCCAACCATGCCTAGAAAACTGACACCCAGACCGTATGGCCAGACCACTATGCCTAAAAAAACAAATAAGAATGACTGAAGATCTTATTACTTTAATCAGGGGAAGCCAACCTTCCCCTTCTAAGGGACCTAGGACTGAGTTTGTGTATAATACTTCTGATCAGGATTCTGAATTTTCCGTTTCCTCTGATGACCAGGATTTACCCTTATCTACCTATGAGGATTCTGATGCTGAGGACTGTATTCCTGCATCCCCCCCAGACGATTTTTCTTTTGGTGAAACCTTGCATACCCTCAGGCAGCATTTTCGTTGGGAAAGTCAGTATTTCTCTAATTCTAAAAAGAGGCTTAGGGATTTCTTACTCCTGCCCCAGCACAGGCCTTTAGCAATACCTCCTGTACTAGACATTATTGATGATGCCTTTTCTGAGTCTAGCTTGGCCCCTGACAACTTCCTACTCCTAGAAAACAAGATAGATATTACAGGGTCCCTGACTCTCACAAGTTCCTTTTTAAAAATCCTACTGCGGATCCTGAGACCATTTCACAGGGACCGAAGGGCATTAAAGCTACTACTGCCAAAAACCCTACCCGCTCTGATAGAGATTCCAGGGCGCTGGATAGATGGGGTAAGAAGATATACACTTCTGCAACTTTGGCCATTAGGGCCTTAAACTGCCAGTTTCATATGTTACATGGTCATTGATCAAATACCACACAACCCCCGTGGGCGGGGGGGGGTCCTAGTACACTATTACTAGAAGTAAGAGAGTTATACTGGCAGAACTTAATGAACGCATACAACTATCCAGGGTTGATGAAATGTGTACCATTTCTAGCATTTTAAAACTCAAAACCTTGGATAGGTAAACGAGAATTAATTATAAGAGGTGGGACTCGAGGGGAAGAAAAATGAGACTTACATCAAAGTAGAGTCTGTCATTTTATATTGTAAATTTTTTTTTTAATGTATTTGTTTTACTATGACTTGGAGTAAGTAGAGTTGTTAAAGGATATTTATTAGTAAATGTATATGATAGTAAGCTTAGTGGATAGAGTACGTCCGTTACTGCTTTTATAGTGGAAAGTGCCAACAATGTCAAAGAGAAGAGTGTTTGTTCCTTAAGTGTAGATTAGTACAAAACATGTATTGTCATTTTGTCATTATTGGGTGGATTGGGATCACATGCTAAGTCACTATATTATTTAAAAAGTTTTAAGACTGCTTTTACTACATCTGAAGAAGTCTTTGTATTTAATAAGATGACAAGCGCTTCATGTTTTAGTTTGTTTATAGAGTGCTTTTTATCTTAGTAAAATTTACGGAGTGAACTCTTTTGCCTTTCTGTTTGCCATTTTTGAGTAATTGAACCTTTGGAGTCGTTTTATTTGTGAATTTCTCAGAGTTTCATTTGTTAAAGTATCAGCAGCATATTATTGGATTGCTTAAACAGAAAATGATGTTGATTCCTGATTGTGCTGAAAATAAGGATTTACAGGATTTACTGCATTCAGCTGAACAAGTTGGAAAATATACTTCGCAATGTGGTTTTGATTTACTAGAAGCATCTTGCAGGGCTGCTGTAACTGGGTCTGTACTTAGAAGGCATGCTTGGCTTAAGGAGCAATCCTTGCCAGATCATGTTAAAGCAAAGTTGCTGGAGGCTCCCTTAAACCAGGACCACCTGTTTAGCAACAAGGCAGAAGTAGTTCTTAAAAAAATGGAGGAAAAAGCTAAATCTATGCAAACTGTTTAAGATTTTTTACAAGTACAACCTCCAAGGTTTAGTAGGCATTGGTTTTCCAAAAATAGTTCCTTTCCTGCCTCTTCCAGGCCTTCTCAGTCCAAACCCAGAGCCAGCAGAGCTCCCTGGCTTCAGTCCCAGGGTACGCACAGGACTAAGCAGTGGGGGGCCTCCACTTCCAAATCTGGGAGTAATAAACCCCCCCTATGATAAACTGTCTCAATGACTACTTTTTAAAACTGCCAAGCACTTCTCAACTGACTGCCCCTTTGGGGGGAAAGAGTGCTCTTCATGCAAAGAACTGGGAACTCATTACCCAGGACAAATGGGTCTTGAATATAGTGTCCCAGGGATACAGATTTCACTTCCACATGTTACCAACACCAAGCAGGTGACCAGATCTACACCCAAATCAGCGGGCAGAGGCCCAAAAGCAAGTATTTTCTCTGTTAAACATGGGAGCTATTCAGATAGTAGCAGAAGAGGAAAAGGGCCAAGGTTTCTATTCGAGAGTTTTCCTGGTACCCAGAAAAGACAATTCATGGCATCCTATCCTGGACCTGTCTACTCTAAACACCTTTTTGGTGATTCCAAAATTCAAGATGCTGACTCTTCACCAGTTGCTCCCTATGGCTAGGCAAAGATGCCTGGTTGGCAACACTGGATTTAAAGGAAGCATACCTGCACATTCCAATCAGGAAATCTTGCAGAAGATACCTATGCTTCACAGCAGGCTACACGCACTGTCAGTTCTCTGCACTGCCCTTTGGCTTATCTACTGCGCCCAGGGTATTTACAAAATGCCTAGCTCCAGTCATTGCATTTTGTAGGCAAAGAAATATTCAAATATACCCATACCTGGATGATTGTCTAATTCAGGCAGAAAGCTAAGACATAATTTTGAATCATCTGGCCTTTGTACAAAAGGTACTAACTTGCACTCCTAAAGATAAGGGTTCTAGGAGTGTACCTCCTGCCAAGTCTACTTAGACTCCTATTTTTCAGAAACCTCTCTTCAAGACAAACCAGGTTCTAACAGTTTGCTTTCCCTTTCCTTGGGTAAGGTTCCCTTCTGCCTTAGTGTTTTCTTTGTCCCTTCCCAATTGGTTGAGTCACTCAGGACTGTTGGGTTCTGTCATAATCCACCAGGGATACTTCATGGTGTGGAAATCCCCTCCTTCTTTTTCTGGGCATCCCTCAGCCTCCTCAGGAACAGCTTCTTTTCCAGACTTGCTTCAGGGCCTTTTGGTCCAGGGCACCACTCAAACCGTTACCCAACCAGGGAGGGAAAGGGATTTATTCCAGGATGTTTCTGGTTCCCAGGAAGGAGGGCACCTGGAGACCCATTTGGACCTTTCTGAACTCGACAACTTTTAAAGGTCCATTCCTTTTGGATGCTGTCCCCTCAAACCCAGTTCCCTCCTCTTTTTTTCTCCAAGCTTTCTTGGGCAACCCTGAGGTCCAGTGATACTATTTTCACATACCTGTTCAGCCCTTTTCAGGAAGTTTGTTTCTCTTTTTCTTCCTTGCATTTTCAGCTTTCTGCTTTGCCCTTTGGCCTCTCTACTGCCCCAAGGGTAATAACCAAATGCCTTGCTCCTGTCATCGCCTTTTGCACGATGAGAGGAGTTCAAATCTTTTTCCTTATCTGGATGGCCTGCTCATTCAGGCTTTGTCCCCCAAGGTCTTGCTTTAGCACTTGCAGTTTACTTCATCTGTTTTAATGTCTGGGTTTACCATAACCTTTCAGAAGCCAGAACTGGTTCCTTCTCAGGAATTGTGTTTCTCTGTTGCAGGATCCAGACCATTCCCATGCTGGCATCCCTGCCTCCACCGAAGGCACACTCTAATCCCCTTTTTTTAACCCCTTCTTCCTCTGACTTCAGTCACTGCCAGGGATTTTTTTCAGGGTTCTAGGATTCATGGCCTCCACCATTTTTGTGTTGCCTCTAACCAGACTTCATATGAGAAAACTAACGTGGTCCCTAAAGTCAGTGTGATTTCAGTGTCATCCACTGGATTTTGTAGTTCCTTTCTTTCCATGGCTCAAACTCTAGCTTCAGTGGTGGGTTCATCAGCTTTCTTTCAACCCAGGACTTTCCTTTCTACCTCCAGTTCCCTCCCAGGAACTTTTTTTAGATACCTCGAACAGGGGGTGAGGAGCTTTCTTTGGTTCTATCAATGTTTGCAGGGTTTCTGACCCCCTTATCAGAAGTTTGGCCATATCAACATAAAGGAGATGAGAACTCTCCTTTTAGCTCTTCAGACTTTCCATTCCTTTTTATTCCAGGGCTTCTCAAAATCTTCACAGACAATACTACAGCAATGGGGTATATCAACAAGCAAGGGGGAACACATTCCTATCTTTTTTGCAGACTAGCCCTTCAGGTCTGGGACATAGCTGTCCATTTTCGAGTGACTCTTCAGGCTGTACACATTCCTTCAGATGAAAATATTGTCGTAGACTTTTTCACTATTCCAGTACACAGGCTCACAAATGGATGCTTCACAGAGATGTGTTTCTGGACATTGTCCACTGGTGAGGTACTCCACAAGTAAATATTTTTGCCTCTTTTAAACAGACAACTTCCTCTTTTTTTACACCAGCGTTCGAAACCCTCTGGCTTGGAATTTGGATGCCCTGTCTTTTCCTTGGAAAGAGATGTTTCTGCATGCCTTCCCTCCCCTTCCTCTGACTCCAAGGGTCCTGATCAAGGTAAAGCAGGACCCCAGAATCAAAATGAAATCCACATGGCTTCAAAGTAACCAGTAAACAAAAAAGAAGCCTCGAAGGTGAAGCAATAAAGCCCCAAACAGCCTGGAATGCTTCTCAAAACTTTATTTAGGCACATGAAATCCTGGTGGATTTCATGTGCCTAAAAAAAGTTTTGAGAAGCATTCCATGCTGTTTGGGGCTTTATTGTTTCACCATTGAGGCTTCTTTTTGTTTTAAAGCAGGACCCACCCCTAAATTTTACTGGTGACTCCCTTTTGGAACAGAACAGCATTGGGTTACCTCTTCATTTAGCCAGGGGCAATCACCAAAAGTTACCTCACAGGGTAGACCTTCTCACAGAAGACGAGGAGTCCTTGGTCCATCCCCACTTTTATCCTGTTTTCAACTAACATTGTGGGTGATAAGGTTTTGATCCCTTTTAGGCACCGTTTTTGTGAGGATGTCCTTAAGGGTCTGCAAGGAGACCAGGAAACCTACTACCAGAAAATCATATGTATCCAAATTAAGAGTGTTTCTGTCTGATGCATTTCATGTAACCAGAATCCATTTTCTTCTATGAGGATCCCTGTGGTTCTGTATTGTGTGTGAATTGCTCCATGCTGACTTAGCATATTCTTCTGTTAAAGCTCATCTTTCAGCTATTTTTCTCTGCCATTGATTCCTCTGTTTGCCTCTTGGATTGAGGTCAGACAATTTCTTAAAGGCATCCTTCATTTCAGGCTTCCCAGGAAGCCTATTCCACTTACTTGGGACCTCAGTTTTGTTCTTGAAAAATTAGCTCAGGCTCCTTGCTTTGTCTTCCTTGTAACATTCTGCTTTGAAGACTATTCTTCTTCTGGCCCTTACTTTGATTAAGAGTCTCTGAACTCAAAACTCTTGTGGCTGTTCCTCCATTCTTAATTTTTCATAGGGACAGGGGGTCTCTTTGTATTAATCCTTCTTTTATGCCCAAGGTGTTTGAGTGGTCTCTTAATCAGTCTGTTGATTTTGCTCTCCCTTTTTCCTTCTCCACAGTCTGCTATTGAGAAGGATCTTCACACTATGAATTTGCATAGACCGTTCAAGTATTATTTGGATAAGACTAAGGACATTCACAAATTTGAGCAACTTTTTTCTTTATATTACCAGATCTCTAGGTTTGGCTGTTACTAAACGAACCATTTCCTCTTGGACCTCTAAGGCAGTTTCTTTTTGTTATTCCTTTCATGGAAAATGTCTTTCTACCTCTGTAAAGGCTTATTCTACTAATGCTGTTCTGGTGCTTTTTTCAAAGTTTTGTATACCAATTCCATCCTTGAGACTGCTGCTTGGACTTACCTTCACTAAGCATTACAAATTGGATGATGTTTCCAGAGCAAGAGCTGGCTTTGCCAGAGATATCCTGCATGGGTTTCTAGAGGGCTCCTCTGTGCCTTCCTTTTCATAAGTTTCCTCTTGAGCTTTTGTACTCTCCCTTTTGTAAAGAATACTGCAACAGTGAAGAGAATGACATCAACATTTATGGTAAGATTTTACATACCTGTACTTACTTCACTTAGCCAGAACAGGGAACCTAAATTTGAAAATACTATGACTGAGGCGAGTCTTTCTAGTTCTAGGGAGACTCCCTGGAAAGGCAAACATAGAATCTTTATCTCCTGTTAATATTTACTATGATTTATTAAGAAACTCGTTAATGCTTTTTCCTTGACTTCTGTTTCTTCAGGCAAGAAAGGAATGAGTTCCCTCTTTCCAATGTGGATTTTCCATCAGAAGGGGAGACGTTAGAGGGTCAGGGATGTAGTTCAGGAATTTCATCACAATCTGCACACACTGAATCTGGAAATAGTATGGTTTCAGATTTCCTTCCTGAAGATTTAGCCTTTTCTGAAAATGTATCTAAGATGAGAGGACTTTCAGTGAGAGCTGAATTAAATTCCTTTAGCATAGAAAATGTATTATGAATTGTTATAGTTGGAAATGCCAGTTTCTGCAGCTATTCCTCCTGCATTTCCTGATTTAAAGAATGATTTTTTTCTATTTCGATCTTACCTGATAGTAAATCTCTTGCCGTTACCATCTGATAGGTTGTACAGAGTACCTCTGACTCGTACACATTTGTTTTCTAATGCCAGAACAATCCCGTGCTGTGATTTGTCTTTTCAGAATTTGCTGAACAGATCTCTGCTGCTAATCCCATTCCCTCTAGCAAGAATGGGAGGGGCTTGGGTAAACTGGGAAAGAAAATGTATTTCTCTAATACTTTTCATTCAGGATTTTAATCGGTCAAGTTTATAACTAAAGTTTTTGCTTTTAACATGTTAGGATATGAAGTTGTTGCTTAACTGTCGTCGTCCTGAGGTAAAAAAAAAAATCCTTCAATGCCTCTTTTATCTGCTTCTCATGGTATGGTTATGCTGCTGCTGATGATGATTCTTCCTCTCCATCTGCTGCTTCTGATCAGTATTGAGAGGACTGGCTTGGCTTTGTTCTCAGAATCTTCCTGAAGATGTCAAAACTAAAATTTTCAATTATCCTTGTAGATAAGGAATGTCTGGTTCTTCTGCAACTAATGTGTGTAAGAAGTGTAATTAAAAGGGAAAGTTGATTCAAGGAGTTACTTTTGTTTTTCAACCCCCCTCCTGCTGTCCCCTTGCATTTGGGACAAGTATGGCTGTTGAATTTTCTGTAAATTAGATAAATATGTACTGCTTAACAGTGTAAATGTTAATTATGTGTTTTGAAACACTTTCATTTTTGTGCCAGATGTTTGCTCTCTTCTGAGTTTGGGGTTAATTGTCAGACTTGTGGGCTAGTTGTGCTTTCCTAGTGAAGTGTATTATCTCATTGTTTGTGCTAGAGTAGATGATCTTCCCTGTGCTTGGCAACTTCAGACTGATTAATTTTTACTCAGGCTTATTGGACTGTCATCCTTCAGAGAGCATAGTAACAAAAACACATTTCAGTAATCATAATAAAGCATCAAATGCAGAATTGAACAGTCTGAACCAACACTAAAAGCATACCTCTCAACTGTCCAGATTTTCACAGAATGTCCAATTTTTTGGCTCATATTTTTGATATTTTCTTTATAAAATTTGTGGTTTTCTGGCAAATTGCTAGGATGATGTAGTAGCCGTGGTGGTGCAGCGGTAGCGTTGTCGCTTCACAGGAAGAGGTTCTCCTGTTGTATTCTCAGCTGGCGCAGCTTCTGTGTGGTCGTGGCGTTCGAAAGACTTGCTGAATGGGCGTGCCTTCGTTGAAGGTTGGGAGTCAGGCTGGCACTTCGGCACTGTAAAAATCTACTGCCAGTCATTAGCGGACTGGAGTTCCGATGTGGCAACCCCTAACCAGGAAAAGCCGAAAGAAGAAGAAGATCTGAGGATTAAAGTCACTGAATAATAACGTGCATTTGAGTTTCAGACTTCTGTTGCTTCAAAAAAATGTACGTTACAACAAACCCTATTACTCTAGCAACTTCCTAAGTTTATAAGAGCAATATTTAAAATATGTCCCTATTTTTGGGGCTTTGTAACCCATTTTGTTTGGCTTTGTCCATATTTCTTGCACTAAGAGGTTGAGAGGTATGGTTACAAGTGTGTGAGGAGAAAATTGCAGCCTTAATGTGGCTGACAAAATTCAGTAGAAAATTCTATTGATCAAAATCTGAGGAGTGTTTGGTATGTAAACTGAGAACCTCAGATACTTGGTTGTGCTAAACAGACACAACAGCAGGCACCCCACATTTTTTTTTTTAAACACAGACATTAAAGCAGCTGGAGTAGTGCCATAATATACATTAAAAAGGAAAATAGTCTTAACTCTTTGCTGTTGACTCAGTATATTTTTTTATGATGGGGCAACTTTTGAGCAGAAGTGTAACAGAGCACAAAACTTTCTAACTTATCTGGATTAACAGAAGCAAATGTTGTACAGCATGTTAAATGAGAAAGGCACAGCATTCCAAAACTATTTTTTAATCAAGTTTGGATGTGTTCATACTTTCCAAGCAACTGCATAAATTTGATACATTTAAGTTTATCAATTCTGAGGCCAGATAGTCTCACAGTTTCTCCTGTATCTGAGTTCTAGTCCTTCCCTGGACGGTGAGCTTACTAGGCTGACAATCTAATAAGTCTTTTTTTTTTTTTTTGCTTAGCATACCATTTTTATACTTAAGCACGACTTCATCTGTTAGAACCTGGAGTCAGTCTACTCCCCACTGTGTCATAAACAGAGCAAGTCACATGCGGACACACCAAGGGGAAGGCATTTCATAAAGGTGTTAAAGGTGAGATAAGGTATATTTTTTAAGTGTAAAAGGTGATAAAGAATCTTGCCAGGCAGCTTTATCGCACAAGTAGCTTTTAAAAGTAAGTGATCAAACTGTTAGAGAAGCCCAGGAGTAGCATGTCCTCTACTATACAATTCATGGCTTAGTCAGATGCATTTGAAAGGTCTAGGGGTTTGTAAGTAAACAATCAAGTGACTCAAAACTATTTCACGCAAATTTGATTACTGCTGGGGTGAGCTTAGAATCTTTGAGCATCTGATAAGTAAATTTCCTCCAAGTATTCTCAATTCTCAAAAAATGTTGGCGTAGATGGAAAATGAGATTGAATAGAAATAGTTCTCATTTGCTTTTTTGACACTAACTTTCCTGGCCAGTTTACAACTGGTGGAGTAATAGTATTTAGCAATTAATGAATTAAATGCTTTGAGATGTAAACCTAACTTGACAATTTTAATAACATTTTTCTATGGATCGCAAAATCGAGGTAGTGAGTCAGAGAATGCAGTGAAAGTAGTCGCTGTTGAACTCTCTCTGACTTGTATGACAGAATATTTACTTTATGCTTAATGGATTTCTTTTGTTTCAGGACTAATTCCTCATTAAAATTCCACCCTACTTAGTAATAGAAAAGACCTGCTATTACAAATCAAAACTTAATGCATCTTGTCATGCTAATGAGTAGTCAGTTTTTTGCCAAATTTTCTTACGAATTTTTTGGTTATAATGGAAGTGGAAATGTCAAGATCTGTATTTAAGATATCTGATTTCGTTTTCTCCATGGATTTGTCAAGGGCAGATCTTGCCTGTTGAACCTGGTTGACTTCTTTGAGCCTGTCACCAAAGCCCTAAATGAGGGAAAGTCAGTGCATACAGTTAACCTTGACTTGGTCAAGGCTTTTGATACAATTCCCCACTATGGCATCATTGAAAAGCTAACACAACTTGGTGTAAATCCGTATATCATCATGTAGGTGGCCAGCTGGCTCACCGACAGGACCCTCAAAGTCAAAATAGGCACCTCCATCTCCGATAGCAAACCTGTCACTAGTGGAGTTCCCCATCTATCCTGGGACCCCTACTGATGGCATCTACTTTTCAGAGGTCCAGGCAAAGACAAAAGGCCTGTGGCTGACCAAGGTTGTGGACAGCTGTAAGTTGGATGCTGTCATTGACTCCACAAATTATGTTAACATACTGCAAGAGAATCTTACAGCAACTAATGACTGGTGCCAAAGTCATGACTTCAAGCTAAACGCAAAAAAAAATCATCATACAATTCAGCAAAAACACAACCCCTTCCAATTACAACAGCAACCTGTGGTGAGAGACCTGAGCACTCAGGTTGATAACCTCGCATTCAACCATCATTTAGCGGCCGTGGTCAGAAAAGCCTTTTACTTGGTTCATCTTATAAGTAAAGGGATTGCATCCAGAAAAAAAAGGTCATTACCTCTCTATACTCCTCCCTCATTAGACCAATAATTGAATAGAACTCCTCGTTTGGTATGTACCTCTCCAAACATCTGCACCAACTGGAAAGGCCACTGAAATACATCACAAAGAGAATCCATGGCCTCCAACACCTGTCTTATGCAGACAGGCTCAAATCACTATCACTGTACTCTGTATCGTCCAGATTGCTCAGAGGTGATCTGTGTCTCACCTACAAGGCAATCTCGGACACTGCCCTACTAGAGCTGCTCCATATCCGTAAGTCCAACTCCTCAAGCATTACCCACTCAGAAGGCCTGAATCTAATATGCAACATCAACAAAATCTGCTGGAGAGACAGGTTTGTTTCCCAGAGGCTGCCCAGTCTCTGGAATAGACTTCCCTTACACGTCAAACAGAGCACCTCGCTGACCCTCTTCAAGTGCAGCCTTGATGAGTGGATGGGAAACCACAAATTTTTCCTAGGAGTTCCACCTGTGTCCCTTATTGACAGGGGCAACAGGTGCTGACTGAAGTTTCTTTTTAGGGATAAACTCCTTGGCTAGGCTTGTAAGGGCCTTGGGGCCATTACCGTAGTAACTCCTGTGTTCCTATCATTAACTGTGGTTAGTTTGAAACTCGGGAATTAATTTACATTGCATGTTAATAGAGAGAACATTATTACAGTCAGTAGTATTACATTTTTAGATTTTTATAGGGCAGCAGCATTAATGACTGTGAAGGTAAAAAATAAAAAAAATAAAAAAAAACATTCCCTGGCTGTGCGATGTAGAGGGATAAAGCCTTTTGATTGCCACCAAGATGACATGAGTTCATTTAACAGCAGGGGATGCTGAAAGAGCTGTGTGTATGCTTAGTGAGAGAAGCATGAGTTTGTCCATGTGTTGACCTGGGAAGAAGGGATTGCAGTGCCCCACTTCCCCCCCCCCTTGAAGATCCGGCACTCCAGAGTGTGGCATTGTCCAGTTTTCCTGTCTCAGAGAGGGCTCTGGGGGGGGGGGGGGAGGTATGACTGTTCTTGTCCAAGCTGGTAAAGGTAGCTGTTGTGGATCATGTATGTCAAGAAGCAGGCACGCTTCTGTGTCTGGGTCATAGGCAGGCAGTCCCTCTGCACTGAAATGAAGCAGAGTCTCACATTACTGTCAGAGGTAGAGAGTTAGGGCTGCTAGAATGGCTGTGTGATCAGATCTCTACACTGAAAATGAATGAGCCAGTAAGTAGCAGGAAGGTGATGTTTGACAGGTGAAGGGTGGGGAGTTGCAAAAACAAATTAAAAAATAAAATAAGGATTATGAACTAGAGAGAGAGAGACCAGTCCATTAATTCTAATAGTATATTAATAGGTATTACTTGAATGTTTCTGTATTAAAAATGTAAGGGTTTAGCCCTTTATTTAACATGTACAGAAAAGAATAGAATAACAAATCTGATAATGTCAATCTTCATTCATTCTTGACTGTTGGGTCTTGGTTCCGACCCTCGGAATAGACTTTGCTATTACATCAAGCTTGCACCAGCCAGAAACTCTCAAGCCAAGGCTACCCCTAATGCCTCCCTCCCCAGATTTCGTTTGCCGTGTAGAGTTACGGACGTGTCAGCCGTGCTCTCAGCTAAGTGCTAACTTTTCTTATATATACGTATATACATACATTTTATATAAATATTCTCTATTTTAGTTATTAACTTATTTCCTTGATATTCATTGTTACTACTGTTTGAGTGCGATTGCAGTATCTTCCCTCCTTATCTTGTTGGATAAAAAGTTTGACTTAGTGTTGTTGGTATAGGCTCCTACCTTCCCTTTTACCTCTGGTAAATTTTTTATGTACCATCACTGGTATTCCCTTTTCTTTATTCTTCCTCCCTTTACACTTTTGTGAGTCTTTTTCTCTAACTATCATTGTTGGTTTTCTCTTTAACAAAAAAAAATCTTTTGTTTTTTTTTTCCGTTGTGTGTGTGTGTGTGTCTTGTGTATTTTTTGAAAGATGGGCGAGAGATGGAAGGAACCCACTGGGGTTAAGCAGTGTGAGGAATGTGGCAAAAAGATGCCCAACTCTGATGAGCATCTTTCTTGTGTTTGTTTGGGGGTGCCACACTTAGAAATTCAACCACTGTGTGAACTCTGCAAGGGTTTCAGTGCTCGAGCCCTTGCAGAAAGGTGCAACAAACTCATCTGCAAGAGGCTGTTTACACGAGCTATTGTTTGAGGCGGAGACAGCCAAGTCTCCCAAAAAAGTAAAAGAAAGGGAAATCACTCTGTTCCAGCATCTCCTAAAGCTCATGAGTCTAAATCTACTAAGGGGCCAGGTCCCGACTCATCCCTCGGAACCGAGGCTTAAGACACCAAAATCAGCACCCACTGCTGATGTTCATCGTGTTTTACTGTTGCAGTCATCACTGTAGGGTTCTTCCTGCCGGCAGGCAGCCTTCAGTCGGCCAGAATCCCAAAGTCTGGGTCCGGCGTCGGCTGTGTACTCACCTTCTCTGACGTCAGTGCACCAGGGGTACAAAGCTCCCAGCCGACACCATGTTCTCCAGTCTTTCTTGCCGTGTGGTGGAAGCAGTTCGCAAGTGCCAGTCGGCTGACTTCTGTTATTTTTGGTGCTTCATACCGAAGACCACCTTCTTTTCAAAGCTAAGTACCCCATTGGGGAAACTTTTTTTCTTGCTCCAGACCGATGTCAGAAAAAGTTAATTGTATTTCATGTGGGAAGCAAATACCTCATAAGGATTTTCACTCTTACTGTATTCCTTGTCTAGGCCCTGGCCACGACGTAGCTAGTTGTCGGTTTTGTGCTAGATTTAATCAACGTACTATTAAACGGAGATACGATTTTGCCTTTCATTACTTTGGGAGGCGATTTAATTATAACATGTCGTCAGACACGCTTCCGACTACCAGAGTTCATAAAAGGCGCAAGGCTAAGGATAGGCCTCCGAGGTCCAAATCAGACGACAGTTTACAATCAGAGCCAGCTGCCGGTTCGGCCTTCGTCAGTGAGGCGCTTTTGCAGCCCCTGTCATCGGCCATTACAGAACCGCTTGCCAAAATGGACTCCCATGAGGAGCCGACTAGGCCTTCGGATGCTCCAGGTGCAGGACCTTCGGATAATGCTCCCTCGGATGGCTCCGGAGCCGCTGTGCAGGTACTGGCTTCCGAAGGGGTTTTCAGGCCTACGCAGCTTCAGGTAAAGGCAAAGACAAAGACTCCTTCTAAAACAAAGGCTCAAGCCCAGGCCTCCTCTGATCCGGGACCTAAATCTCAAAAACAAATGCTTAAAATGGCGGAGGACTTGCTAACTATGATTAGGGATTCCCATCCCCCTCCAGACAAAAGGCCAAGACAAGAATTGGATTATGAATCCTCTGATCAGGTATCTATCTCTTCAGTGTCTTCCTCTGAACAGGATTATACTTTCCCTCCTTATGAGGATTCTGATGCTGAGGAATCCATTCCTTCAGCTTCTCCTCCTGAAGATTACTCTTTTGGGGAAACTTTACATGACATGAGGGAACATTTTCACTGGGAAGGACAGGAGTACTCTGAATCTAAGAGAAGGCTTAGGGATTTCCTTCTTCTTCCCCAACACAGACCCCTAGCTATTCCTCCTGTTTTGGATATTGTGGATGATGTCTTTTCGGCGTCTAATTTAACCCCTGACTCCTTTCCTCCGACCCCTGCTAAGCCTGATAGATATTAGAGTCCCTGACTCTCACCAGTTTCTATTTAAAAATCCTACTGCTGATCCAGAAACCATTTCTCAGGGTCCTAAGGGTGTTAAGGCCGCCACTGCTAAGAACCCTATTCCGTCAGATAAGGATTCTAGAGCTTTGGAGAGATGGGGGGGGGGGGGAGTGTACACTTATGCTACTTTATCTATTAGGGCTTTGAATTGTCAGTTTCATGAAATATCAGCAATACCTTTTGTCTGTTATGAAACAAAAACTGTGTACCATTTCTGCATGTGCAGACAATAAGGAATTACAAGATGTGATGCATGCTACTGAGCAGGTGGGGAAACATACCTTACACTGTTTTTGATGCTTTGGAGGCCTCTTGCAGGTCGGCAGCCACTGGCATGGTCATTAGAAGGCATGCTTGGCTAAAGGAACAAAATTTGCCTGATCAAGTAAAAGCAAAATTACTGGATGCTCCTGTTCAACATAATGTTTTGTTTGGGTATAAGGCTGAAGAGGTTATAAAGAAAATGGAGGATAAGGCAAAATCCATGCAAACGGTTAAGGATTTCTTACAAGTTCAACCTCCTAGATTTAGCAGAAATTGGCCAGCTAAAAATTGGTCCTTTCCCAGCTCGGCCAGGCCTCAGAGGGGTAGATATAGATGCCCCAGAGGGAGGATCCAAGCATAGACCTCTTATAGACCTAGACAGTGGAGTGCTTCCACCCCCAGGGGTGGAGAAGATAGGTCTCAACCTTACAGGAAACAGGCTCAATGACTCCCCCTGCATGGCTCCAGGAACCTCTCTCCTGGAAGCTCCTCTGGGAGGAAAACTTTCTCTTTTTCACCGGAATTGGACTTGCATAACCCAAGACAAGTGGGTTCTGGATGTAGTTTTAAGAGGTTACAAATTCCACTTTCACACCTTACCAAAACCAAACGGATGGCCAGACCTACCAAAAACTCAATGGGCAGAGGCATTAAAACAGGTGAGGTCCCTCATGGCTATGAGGGCCATAGAACTGGTTCCAAATTCAGAGACGGGACAAGGCTTTTATTCAAGACTCTTTCTACTTCCCAGAAAGCAAAATACTTGGAGACCCATCCTGGATCTGTCAGTCTTAAATACTTTCCTGGAGATACCAAAGTTCAAAATGCTTACTCTGCAGCAGCTCCTGCCAATGTTGAGCAAAAATGCATGGATGGTGACATTGGACTTAAAGGAGGCTTACCTACACATTCCTATCAGACAGGAGTGCAGAAGATACCTCAGGTTCAAGGCAGGCTCGAAACATTACCAATTCTCTGCGCTGCCCTTTGGCTTGTCTACTGCGCCCAGGGTCTTTGCCAAGTGCTTGGCACCAGTAGTAGCTTACTGCAGACTCAAGGGAATTCAAATTTACCCTTATCTGGACGACTGCCTTATTCAAGCAGACAGCAAGGACATCTTACTCCAGCACCTGGAATTTGTTCAGAATCTACTCAAGTAGCTGGGATTCACTGTGAACGTAAAAAAGTCAAATTTGGCACCCACTCAACAGATGACTTTCCTGGGTGCTCTTTTAAACACTACAACCCAGATGGCATTCCTGACACCAGAAAAACAACTACAGCTGGCTTCAACTTTCAAAAGCCTAGCGTTAATGTCTCAGCTAACTGCAAGGAAATTCCTGCAGGCTTTGGGTTACATGGCTTCCTGCATCCTACTCATACCATATGCAAGACTGCATATGAGGAAGATACAATGGTACCTAAAAAGCATATGGTCCCAGCAATCTCACAGTCTGGAAACCGTGATTGCTGTCTTGCCTTGCCTGCAAAAGGAATTTCATTGGTGGGTCACGGCATGTCTTCAAAACAAAGGGAAAGCCTACAGTCTACCTCCAACCTACCAAGTGATAACCACGGACGCCTCGGATTATGCATGGGGAGCCCACTTGCAGGGGAAAGGCCTGCAAGGTTTTTGGACAGAGGATCAGAAGCATTTACATATCAATTTAAGAGATGTTAGCTGTACAGAATGCCCTCTTGGCTTTCAGGGATCTTTTACAGCCAAGGCAGCTGCTGATATGGGCAGACAACACCACAGTTGTGGTACATAAACAAGCAAGGGGGTTCACACTCCCACCCCCTTTGCAGATTAGCCATGACTCTATAGAACACAGCACTAGCTTGCAACGTGGATCTACAAGCTCAATTCCTGCCAGGGAAACAAAACACTCTGGCAGACAGCCTGAGCAGGAACCTGTCAGACCCACACGAGTGGATGCTAGACACCCAAATATTCAAGATGATTACAGAAGCCTGGGGCTGCCCGGACATAGATCTATTTGCATCTCCCCACAACTACCAGTTACAGACTTTTTGCACAAGAACATATCACAAGCTAGCATGGAAAGTGGATACTCTCTCATTCAGTTGGAGGAACCTCTCGGGGTATGCCTTCCCACCACTACTTCTTCTACCAAGGGTGTTATTAAAAATAAAACGGGACAAACCAAAGCTGATCTTACTAGCCCCGAATTGGCCACGACAATTTTGGTACTCAACACTGATAAATCTACCCCAGGAACCTCCTTGGATTCTACCTCAGATTTCAAATCTTTTGTCTCAACATCAGGGCCAGGTCCTGCACTCTCATATCAAAACTCTCAGCCTGGCAGCCTGGTGTATTCACGGTCTATAATTAATCCTACCCTTTCCAAACAGGTTATGGATGTCATCTTAGAAGTCAGAAGGCCTAGCACTAGGAAATCTTATGCAGGTAAATGGAAGAGATTTTGCACCTGGATGCATGCTCAGGAATCAGATCCTCACATTCCAAATATTCCATTGATTTTACATTACCTAACAGATATGTTGCATAAGGGTTTATCTTTTTCTTCCATAAAAATAAATGCCTCAGCTATCTCTGCACATTATAATACAGATCCTCCAATTTTTTCACATCCACTTCTGAAACAATATCTCAGAGGAGCAAAGAATTTAAGGCCCCCTAGGACTCCTCCCATTCCTGCCTGGGACCTCAATTATGTCCTGGAAAAGCTTACTCTGCTACCTTTTGAGCCTGCTGCCACATCCGATATAAAGTATTTATCATGGAAGACTGTTATCTTACTGGCTTTAACTTCAGCCAGGAGAGTCTCTGAGTTACAAGCGCTCATGGCTTTGGAACCTTACATTATTTTTCATCAAGACAGGGTTTCTTTGAGGACTAACACTACTTTCATGCCTAAAGTGGTTTCTAAAGTGGCTTTAAACCAAACTGTTCACCTGCCAACTTTTTTCCCTAATCCACAAAATAAGGGGGAGAGGATCTTGCATTCTTTGGACGTACACAGGCAGCTTCGCTTTTACCTGGACAAGAACCAAGGATATCAGGAAAACAGAACTGTTTTTCTTATGCAGCAAATTCCCAAGGCAAAGCTATTTCAAAACAGATCATTTCTAAATGGATTGCTCATGGAATCAGATTTTGTTACTCTCATCATGGAAAGCAAATCCCTGGAAAAATTAGGACTCACTCTACCAGAGCTGCTGCTAATTCAGCTGCCTTTCTCAGGGGGGTTCCTACCAAAGATATTTTGGAAGCTGCAACTTGGAGTTCAGTGCATACTTTCTCTAAGCACTATAATCTCCCTCTTTATTCTAAGTCTAGGGCAGGCTTTGCTTCTGCAGTCTTGCAAGGCCTTCTAGCTGCCTCTTCTACTCTATAACCACCACCCTTTATCTCATCTTTGGGATTCAACCCTACAGTGATGACTGGAACAGTGAAACACAATGAACATAGTACAGTTGTGTACACTTACCATAAATGTAGATGTTCAAGTGTCTTCACTGTTGCATTCTGGGTTACCCACCCTCCTGTCCCCTCTTATACTTTTATTGGTGTGGTTCCCTACTTCACCCTTCTTCTGAGGTGTATTTGCTACAGGGTATGGGGTTTGTTGTATGTTACATTTTTGTTTTACTTTTAGCCTTTACTTTTGTGCACCTGACATCTGGGGCAAGAAAACTGGAGAACATGGTGTCGGCTGGGAGCTTTGTACCCCTGGCGCACTGATGTCAGGGAGGGTGAGTACACAGCTGACGCCGGACCCAGACTTTGGGATTCTGGCCGACCGAGGGCTGCCTGCCGGCAGGAAGAACCCTACAATGATGACTGCAACAGTGAAGACACTCGAACATCTACATTTATGGTACGTGTACACAACTGTACTTTCCGGTACCGAAGCCTGTAACTTCCCACACGGTGCTGGCAACTGTTGAACCTACAAAAGTCACTACGGCACCACCCTTTTATCAGTACCAATGACCCTCTCAGCACCAGCAATAGTTTCCCTCATACTGGTTACTTCCTCCCCAGCAAAACAAATTATTGGTCAGCTGTCCATGGTGTCTAAGATCGAGAGTATACCCAGGACTAGGTACTCCCCCATCTGTAGACCCCTTCTTGGGTCAGCAATTAAGCCTAGTCATTGAAAGATGCGATTTGTCCGCTGGGATGTTGGTCCGTTAAACTAGGAGCCTTTTAGAGCTTTATGTAGTCGGATTAGTGGATCATCTCTTGGTGACCACAGGTCTCCCTGCCCCATCTAGGACCTCTCTCTCATCTGGTGCGGAGGTTTACTCTCCAAGGACTCCCACTTATCTTCCTCCTTCAACCTCTCCACAGGTCTTGGAGCTCTCAATTTTGACATTCCTGGTGCCAATGGTGGACCTCACCTTGGCTGCAGAACTGAGTCTGTGGTCTGCGGCACTGTTGGAGCCACCCCATAGGACCATGACTTGGTTGCTGGCTCCAGGAATCCTGGATCAGCTCTGCTTTTTTTTTTTTTCCATGACGCTGTCTGCAGTCTCTGGTGCCCTGGCAGTTGAGTCCTCTTGTGGCTGCTACTCTGGAGGTGGGCTCATCAGAAAGAGATGTGACCCCAGTTCCGAGGTTGTCTTTCTCAGGTCTGGGCTCCCATCCCTATTCGGGTGGGCCTACCTTATGGAGAAAACCCTGGCCTCTGCAGGGTCGCAGCTGTCACAATCTGCTACACTGGGGCAGTGGGCGCAAAAGCAACAAGACACCCTGTTGGTGGGTTCCCTCTCTGCGGAGTCCTCCTTGGATCTTCCCCCTGAGGAACCACCTTGTAAGAGAATGTGCAAGAGGAAGCACCTGGATTCTCTAAATGAATCTGTCACAGAGGATACAGATTTCGATGAAGGGGAATGGTCCCGTCGATCACCCCTGAAGATGTCTCCAGGACGATGGACAGATTCAGGAAGCAGGTCTTTGCTTAGTCAACCTTCACCATATAGTCCTTGAATTTTTTTGGCACATTTTACGCGACTCCAAAGGGATCCGATAACAGAGCTTTCAGAAACCTTAGGAGCAGTCTCTGATGAGGTCCATGATAAGGTTGCCTCTCAGCTTGCCACCCTAGAGTCCATCTCGTCCATGTGGCTTATTGCACATACAGCCGAAGGGACTTCCAGGGCAGTGGGTGCAGGCGTTGCCATTAGGCGTCATGCCTGGATGCGCTTGTGTGACTTTGCAGACCCCCTTCAAGTCTTCCTTTATCAACGCTCCTGTTGATGTTTCATCCCTTTTTGGCCCAAAAGTCAGACACATTAGCCAGATGTGCGAAGGATGGAAAGACCCTTTCTGCTGTGGGTGTGTGTTTTTCCACTCCTCAATGACCTTATTCCAGGAATCCGAGGAGTGGAAAGATGTTCAGAAAGTCCCAAGAGCCTTTTTGGGACACACGTGGCGAGTATTCCTCCCAGGGCAGTGGGGAGAACTCTTCTGGAAGACCCTCTGGTGGCAGAGGGGGCCTATGTAACCAGGGTTCCAGAGATTCTTTCTCTGGGCAGCCCTGCCAGCACTCCTGAGCAGCACACGATTGCTTACCTCTGGAGGCAGTCAGCGGAAGATTTTCTCTACACCACGCAGCCTGGCGCACAATAACATCATATTTTTGGGCGCAGACAGTAATGAATTACTAGAGGTTATCGTATCTCCTTCAATCTTTATCCCTGACCACAAAGATGAATCTCCGATGTTCCACCCAGTCAGAGGGATATAGCAGCATGGGAAATCAAAATGCTTTTTCAAAGAAGTTTTCCAAACAGTCCCACCAGACCAAATAGGATCTGGATTTTACTCAAGATTCTTTTTACTGCCAAAAAAGACGGGACTGGATGCCAAACTTAGATCTCAGTGTGTTGAACAAGTTTGTTCAATCAAAATTCCGGATGGTCACGGTTCAGTCTCCATCCTTTCCTGTTGAAAGATGATTGGATGTGCTCTGTAGATTTTCATGATGCATATTACCACAGAAAAATGGACAAATGCTCCAGAAGATACCTCCACTTCCAGCTAGGAGCCAGTCATTACCAATTTCGAACACTGCCCTTTGGTCTCACCACAGCCCCCAGGGTGTTCAGATGCATGGCAGTGATAGCACCTCGCTGAAGGCTACAAGGATTCCAGGTGTTTCCATATTTAGACTGGCTCCTTACCACCTCCACCAGGCATTTGCTGCTTTCTGCCTTGGACTCCATTCTAAGGTTTGCAGAGTTCTTATGCGTCTCGCTCAACAGAAAATTCCACACACAGGACAAAGAATTCATAGGAGCTAGGTTAAACACAAGATCCTGCATGGCTGCTATTCCTTTTTACAGACTGGAGAAGTTGAGGTTACAACTAAAAAATGATACGCTCTCAAGACAAAGTTCCGGCCCACCAGGTCTTACATGGGTCCATAACAGCGGCAATCACCTTAGTTCCTCTGGCGAGTTGCATCACTTTACTTCAATGGCTTCTGGCATTACAATGGTCAGTGTTAACTCATCCAATGTCACACCCAATCCAAATAACCAGCAAGCAGGACTTACATTGGTGGATGAGGCAGAAGACAAATTTTGGAGCCACCCCTTTTCCCCTTCTCAGCCTAAGGCCATAGTGACCACGGATGCATCCCTGATAGTGGGAGAGGCATTTTCAGGGAAAGACAGTCAAAGGCACTTGGTCCCCTACAGAGGCCAGTTTGGATGTCAACATCCTAGAACTGAGGGCAGTGCTGTTAGCGTTGCAAGCATTTCAATCTGCTCTCCATTCAGGAACAATTGCTATTCTGTGGGACAACATGTCAGTAGTCTGGTACATCAACAAACAAGGAGGAACCAGATACTACCCCCTTGTCGGGAATCCCTAAGAGTTTGGCAATGGGCGATCACCTCTTACCGCTTTCTGATAGCAACGCACATTCCGGGAAACTCCATTGTGATTGTGGACAAACTGAGCAGGTGCATTCTCCTGCCTCACGAGTGGTCTCTCAATCCCAGTGTTGCAGCAAAGACTTTTCATCGATGGGATCAGCCTTGCTGTAATCTGTTTGCCTCTCCCACAAACCACAAATGTAGCAACTACTTAGCCCTGGTTCCCCCTCGGGGGGAGTCCCCGAGAGATGCTGTTCTCCACGATTTGCCCCTGGAACTTCCTTATGCCTTTCCACAAATCCTCCTAATTCCCCAATTTCTAAAGGAAGCCCAATGGTTGAGAAGCGGAGTGATTCTCATTGCACCATATTGGCCCCGTCAAGTTTGGTTTCCCTTTCTCTGGCCTCACTTAATTTACCGTCCATGGATTCTGGATCCAATCCCAGATCTGTTCTCATCCACAGGGCCTGGTCCATCCCAATGTATAAAATTTCAAGCTGACAGCTTGGTTTCTCCATTTCCAGTAATTGCCAGGCAAAATAACTTATCTTCCCCAGTACAAAAGATACTTCTGGCATTGCATAAACCATCCAATAGAAAACTTTATCGTAGCAAATGGAAGAAATTTGCTCATCGGCCTGATGATCCCTGGGCTTTGTATTTGGTTCCTGTGTTCCTCCATTTTCTTGCGTGGCCAGAGGGAAGTTTCTTTACTCACCAGTGGGAGTAGGGAGTACTGAGCTGCCTGTTTGCCCTCAGAGGAGTGGTTTAAGACAGTAACTGGTAATTCATTGGCCATTTTGGGTCATTTCCTGCCTTTTCCAGCCCCCTGCTATAAAGCACGCTTTGGTGGGCTTTTCTGGCAATAGAGAGCTCTGCATAGCTCCTTGTGGTCCCCCGCAGAGTTCCTAGAGCAGCAGAGAGCAGAAAAAGCGACTTTCCTGATTCTAAGTATTTTTTAAACATTTGTATTGCTTTTTTCGACCTTTTGTGCATTTCGACCACTGTTTCTGCCTATATTATTGTGATATTACCGGTTTTCTCTGTTTTTCTGAGCTTAATTTGTTGACTGCACTTCTTAGCTTAAGTTTTGCTTATAAGTTAACCTACAGGCTAATACACTCAAGTGTACAAGCCTTTGATAGCATTTAGTCGAAAAACCAAGCATTTACTGTATTTTCTGTCTGTGTGTAAAAAAACTTGAAAAAAAACAAAAAAAAATACTTCTGCTTTCCTAACTTTTCTAGCTAGTTGTTCCAGTGATCAGATTTTGCTGATCCCTGGGTTTTGTATTTGGTTCCTGTGTTCCTCCATTTTCTTGTGTGGCCAGAGGGAAGTTTCTTTACTCACCAGTGAGAGTGGGGAGTACTGAGCTGCCTGTTTGTCCTCAGAGGAGTGGTTTAAGACAGTAACTGGTAATTCATTGGCCATTTTGAGTCATTTCCTGCCTTTTCCAGCCGACTGCTATAAAGCACGCTTTAGCGCGGAGTTGCCACAGGAGCACACAAGAGCAGTGGCGGTTAATCAAGGTTAAACTATTCGGGCTACCTAAAGTCCATTCTTCAAATTTTCCCTTAAAACAGCCTTCCTTGAACTGTACTGCTGATCAAACCAGCGTATTCTATATCTAAAAAGTTCAGCTCTACTTGATTCCTAAGTAGACTATTCTCTATCTGTAAAGCCTAGCACTTGCTCCTAAAGTACTTTTTTTACTTTGATATAGCACTTTTATTATACATAGTACCCCACCAGCCTAAAACCCCTTTCTCGATCACCCACACCCCCCGGAGTCTTTTTAAAAGTTTTTGTCTATTCCTTCTAGCATGTCGAGGGATCAGTTACTAGTGTCCTCTCCTGCTCAGCTGGTGAATCTGGGAATGCTGAGGCAATGTTACAATTGCCTCATGTACACAGACAACCCTCTCCTCCTCCCACAAAACACAAATACATGCGAGAGATGCAACTATACAGCCAAACTGGAGGCTGAGCTCTCTCAACATAGGACTGGCAAGACCAGACAGGAGGAGAAGGTAACCACACACACCACAAACCCAGTCTCACATAGTACTATCACAACTTCAAATCATACACATAAACACACAAAGACATACTCGGAGGCTCTGATCAAAAATCTACCAAAACAGCAGAGGCCACCAAAGCAGACACCCAAACAACTGCCACCTCAGGACACAACACATGCAACACATAGACCACATAGTCAGTGTGCCAAACAGTCACAGCCCTTAAGGCCAAACACAATGCCAGACACACTCGTCATTGGTGACTCTATAGTCAGACACACTGACGTCCCGCTCACCAGATTGAGTAAGGAGAAGGTCACAGTAAGCTGCCTGTCGGGCGCTAGAATCCGCCACATAACGCAAGCACCCAGGTCTCTCAACAGCAGGTACAAGTACGACTCAGTCATTGTCCACGCTGGTGTGAATGACCCGAGACGTACCTCACTGGACTACATGAGAAGAGACATAGAGGAGCTCTCTGATTATGTAGCCCAGGCAGGTATGACCCTGACCTTGAACAGTATCCTACCTTCACCAAGAATGATACAGAGATAAGATGATCAGCTTTAATAATTGGCTTAAACTCTGGTGTCATTCAAAGGGGATCCAATGTCTGTCTGCCTGGGATGTCATGCTGGACAAGCCACGCTGCTTCGCAAGGGACGGCTTGCACCTGTCACCCCTGGGCTTCCGGATATTGGCAAAGGCTCTTGCCACCCCCATAGTGCCTTTTTTAGGCAAGGCTCAAATTCTAAACCTACCACCCTAGAACACAAAAAAGGAAAAAAACTAAGGGTAATGCTGCTCAATGCCAGAAGTCTCAACCTCAAGATGCACGCACTTCGAGGCCCTTCTCAGTATGGAGAACATCGATGTCTGTGCTGTGACTGAAACCTGGTTCAAGGCTCCTGAGAGCACCCTGGCACTATCAGGTTTTACCTCATATCATGCGTCCTGGCCCCAAAATCCGGACACCACCAAGAAAGGAGGGGGGGTGTCCATATTCATCAAGGACACCCACACCTCAAGGTTGGTGGCAACGCACGATGCATTGGAGACCATCCAGGTGCAATTAACCATAGGCAAGACTGCTCTGCAATTTGTAGCATGTTACAGGCCACCCTCTCAAACTCAGGAACCTCACATAGCTTTCCTGAAAACACTGGAGGGGATAAATGTATCTCCAAACACCATCATACTAGGTGACTTCAACTACCCGAATATAGACTGGGATCACTACTCAAGCCCCAACACTCTAGCCCAAAGGTTCCTAGAGTTCATAAACTCAAATGCCATGGAACAACTAGTCACCATCCCCACAAGAGGTGAAAACATACTTGATCTCATCATCACGAACATGGGATCACAATGTTCAACACCGGAAGTTTACCCCTCATTGGTGAGATCAGATCATAAACTAATCTCACTGGAAGTCCACATCCCGCCCCCACCCGAGATAAAAAAGACCACAGTGAAGAACTTCTCAAAAGCCGACTTCACACTTCTAAAGACTAGTGTGGTCTCTCTTAAGGCCCCCGAGCCCACGGAAACCATTACTCAAGCCGCTGAATCACTTACAAATGCCTTCTACCAGCACCTACAGGACTGCATGGATCAGGCAATCCCAAACAAAACAAAGACTCTTTGTACCAAAGGCAAGCGTCCAGTCTGGTGGACCCCAGCCATAAACAAGCTCTACAACAAAAGGAGGAAGCTACTACAAGATAGAGCAAAATCCCTAAAAGGTAAGACACCTTTGATCATTATAAGTAAAAAAACTACGATCTCTCATAAAATCATCCAAGGCAAATTTTGAGAGAAAAATCACTAAGGACTCAAAAGACAATCATAAGGCCTTCTTTAGCTATGTCAGAAACCTGGGAGAAAACTCCCAGATATGCTCAGAATTAGTTCAAAATGATGTAAAAATCACTGAACCTACAGACATTGCCAACATACTGGCTGACAGGTTCAGTGCAAACTCCCCCCCCCAAAAGGAGAGATATCTATACCAGAGGATTGTAGCCCCCCCAAACATCTCTAACGCTCAGGTGAGAACTGCTCTCTCCAAGGCGAAAAACACAGCATCCATGGGACCAGATGGTGTCCCCGGTTGTGTGCTCCGCAAACTCAATGAGGAATTAAACCCACAGTTAGGACAGCTGTTTAATCTTAGCCTCGCCTCAGGATATGTACCCAAGGAGTGGCGTACGGCAACTGTGGTCCCACTTCACAAAGGCGGTGCCTCCACCGACCCTGGAAATTACCATCCCATCAGCTTGACAAGCCTGATCTGCAAAGCTATGGAGAGGATCATAATGGAACTCAGAAATAAAGACATAGGGGACTTGCAGACTTTGGATCCAACCCAGTTTGGCTTTGTCAAAGGCAGATCATGCCTTTTAAACTTGGTTGACTTTTTCGAAACAGTCACCAAGGCCATTGATGAGGGAAAGGCAGTCCACACAGCCTACCTCGACCTGGCAAAGGCTTTTGACACAATACCCCACTCAGGTATCATTGAAAAACTCATCAGCTTAAATGTAAACCCATACGTCACAAGATGGGTAGCAAACTGGCTAAGTGACAGAACCCACAGGGTCAGAGTCGCTGGCGCCATGTCAGACTCAAAGCCTGTCACATATGGTGTCCCACAGGGCTCAGTCCTGGGCCCATTCTTGTTCAGCATCTATTTTTCAGAAGTACAAGCAAACACAGGAGGGTTATGGCTGACAAAATTTGCAGATGACTGCAAACTGGGTGCCATAGTCGAGAACACATCTAACACAGATATCCTTCAGAAGGGTCTCATAGAAACAGATAACTGGTGCCAGAGCCATGGACTAAGGTTAAACGCCAAAAAATGCATAGTCATACCCTTCGGGAAAAACAAGGTTACCCCTAGCTACCATATAGGTGGCAATCCACTGAGCACAGAAGAGGTTATCAGGGATCTGGGGACCCAGGTTGACAGTAACCTTTCGTTTGGCACTCACGTTGCCAAAGTAGTTAGGAAGACCTTCTACATTGCCCACCTGATCATGAAGGGATTCACATCTAGATCAAGGGAGGTCATCGTCCCCCTGTACTCATCACTCATCAGACCAATGATTGAGTACAATGCCCCATTCGGAATGCATCTGACCCGACACCTGCAGCAACTGGAAAGGCCCCAAAAGTTCCTCACCAAAAGGATAAAGGGTCTCAAAAATATGTCTTATGCTGCCCGACTGAAGGAACTCCAGCTCTATTCAGTCGCTTACCGTCTGCTCAGAGGTGACCTGTGCCTGACATACAAGGCCATGTCCAACCCAGAATTGATGAACATGCTTCACTTCAAAAAATCTAGATCCCTCAGAACTACAAGGGCGGGAGACTTAAACCTTGACACTGTTATTAATAGGACGTGCTGGAGGGACAGATTCATCACCCAAAGACTCCCTATGCTGTGGAACAAAATCCCGGTACATGTGAGGCAGAGCACCTCGCTGGCCTTGTTCAAGAGAAATCTTGACCAATGGATGGGGAGATCGCAGATATACCCCAGGGATTACCTCAGTGTCGCTGCTTGACAGAGGCACAGCAAAATAATGGGCATAGTATCCTTCAAACTAAAGGGTGGCGAAAGCCACAAAACTCTGGGCTAGGCTTATAAATGCCCTTGGGCAGATAGCCTAGTATGAGCCTATGAAACTATGAACCTATGAAAAGGGTATAGTGCTCATTTAGCTGCCATTTCAAATTTCCATAATGGTTTTGATGACCTTTCTCTGTCTCACCGTTTGGAACTAGTTCTGGGATCCTGGTAAGGTTGTTGCTCAGACAAAACTTCCGTCATTTTCTACTCTGTAGGCAAACTTGATATCAGGGGAAGGGAAGAGAGGTATTGTAGGTAACCTTGGCTTGAGAATTTCTGGCTGGCCCGAGCTTGATACAACAGTTGAGTTGGTTCCAAGGATCAAAACTGAGACCCAATAGTCAAGAATGAAAGACTATCAACAACACAGTGGAATGTTATGGTAAGAGCATAATTTATTTTTTTAGTCACTTGTACAGTAATCAAGTGACCCAAATCATCTAAACAAACGTATACATTGGTTCGAACTCTGTTTAGATGCTCAACCAGTAGGTATATTTATGCATGTGCCTGTTAATTGAAGCAGGCCAAACACTGCGAGGATTTCTATTACATCAAAAAGTACAAGTTTCCTGCCAATATTAATGTTTCCTACTCTAACGTACATAGATGATGTAAATGTTTGTATATTTTAGGCAAATTTATGGAAGTAGAATAAAAAAAAAAAACAGGTATATCTACAGTGGAAATAACAGAATAGAAAGGATGGTGTAGCTTGCAAGACCTAAAGAAGATCCATGTGAACAGGTGTATCACCTGACTTTAGAAATAATGCCTGCTGTTTGATGGCCAAAGCTGTTTTCAGATTTTGAGCATTGACATGGAAGATAACTGTTCATTTTTCAAAAACAAATATAAACGAATCTTATTTAATCTACTAAAAGTAATTTAAGAAAATCAAAACATAAGTAATAAAGTTAAGCAGACCTCAGTGGATGAAAAGTTACATTGCAGGCATATATATTCATGAAGACCCAACTAACAGGAGCTGCCACCCTGCCCCACATCAGTCTGACTGTTCAATGAGTACTGGCGCTGCTGAGTGAGTAACAGAAAAATTGGCCTTCAAGCCATAGATAGTGAATGCTACACAGCTAGGAAATTAAAGGCAGCAGTGTTACTTAGGTGGCACTCCTCCAGTCGACCCACAAAGGAGGATCCTCTTTATAGATCATCTGATGCAGGAAAAGTACAGTTGTGTACAATTATCGTAAATGTAGATGTTCGAGTGTATTCACTGTTGCAGTCATTACATTTGGGTTATCTGCTTGCAGGTAGCCCTCAGTCGGCCTGATTAACAAAGTCTTGGGTCCTGCGTCAGTTGTCCCTTCTTCCATGATGTCAGGTCGTCAGGGGTATAAAACATGCAGCCGACGCCATTACATCAGTTGTTCTTGCCCTAGATGTCTGGTGCACCCCCTAATGGGAAGCAATTAAATATAAAAGTACAAAGATATACCTCCAACAAAAAAGCAAATACACCAAAAAGCCTTTTAAGCATAGTAAAGGAAAGTAGAGGTATAGTCAAAATATGTTGGGGGGCTTGAGGGAGGGTAACCAGGACTGCAACAGTGAATACACTCCAACATCTACATTTATGGTTAGTGTACACAACTGTACTCTGTCCTTCATGTTTCACTGTTGCAGTCATTGCATTTGGGTAGATTCCCAAAGATGTCCTTCAAGGATGCATCTGCAGTCCTTACAAATGGGTTGTCCTGTCGTCAGGCAGCCCTTCGGTCGGCCGGATTCCAAAGTCTGGGTCTGGCCTCGGCTGGTGTCGCACTTCACCCGACGTCATAGCTGCAGTTCTTCGGGTATAAAGGCATCAGCCGACGCCATTTTCCTCAGTGTTTCTTGCCGTGGCCCGAAGCAGAAGCTGTTCGCAAGTGCCGGTCGGTCAGAACCAGAGATTACTACTACTGAATACTACTTCGAAGACTTCTAAAAAGCTAAGTACCCCGTTGGGGACTCTTTCTTGCCTCAGCCGATGTCAGAAAAAGTGAATAACTTTTTAACTTGTGGGAAACAAATACCTCATAAAGATTTCCACTCTTACTGCTTACCTTGTCTAGGCCCAGACCACGACGTAGCAGCTTGTCAAGCCTGTGCTTCTTTTAACCGACGGACGCTTAGACGTCGGTCGGAATTTGCTGAACAGTTTTTCGGCTCTGATTTTGCTTATATTATGCAGTCGGATCCTCCGACTTCACAAACACCCAAAAACGCAAGGAAAAGGACCGACACTCGCGGTCCGCAGTTTCGGCCGAAACCACGGTTAAGCCAACCGCGAGTGTCTCGGTTTCGGCTGAAACCGAGCATGCGGTTCTTCCTTCAGCCGAAAACTTGCCTTCTACCGAGGCCTCTTCTAACCTGGTGGAATCGGCTTCTGAAATCCAACCTGCAGTTATGGTTTCTCAAGAATTATCTGACACTACTCCCTTGGATATTTCAACTCCTGCACGTGGAGCTGCTAGGCCTCCTGCAGCCATGTCCATTAAGGCCTTTGCCAGGGCTAAAGCAGCTAAAGCTACAAAAACTGTGCCTGTTAAGACCCCCTCTCACAGGCCCAGTTCCAGTTCCCAAATGCTTTCTCTGGCAGAGGATCTCATTACTTTAATCTGGGGATCCCAACCTCATCCAGACAGGGCCTCTCATCCACCTCCAGAAAAGAGGCCTAGAGCAGAGCCCCCTGAGCCAGTGTCCACTGGTGATTCCTCTGATGATTCAGATAATACAGACCCTCCAGAGGCTCCATATTCCCCTTACGAAGACTCTGATGCTGAAGAGTCCATCCCTTCTGCCTCTCCACCTGAGGAATTTTCCTTTGGGGAAACCTTGCATGCTATGAGGGAACAATTTCAGTGGCAGGGCCAAGATTTTTCAGACTCCAGAAAAAGGCTTAGAACCTTTTTGCATTTACCACAACATAGGCCTTTAGCTATACCTCCAGTTCTTTCTGTTGTAGATGATGCATTTAATGATGCTTGTACTGCTCCTGATTCATTACCTCCGGCCCCTGCTAAGCCCGATAGGTTCTACAGGGTCCCGGACACACATCACCATTTATACAAGGCTCCTTTTGCAGATCCCGAGACTATCTCCCAGGGGCCTAAGGCTGTAGCAACTACCTCTGCAAAAAAAAACCCTCCCCTCTGAAAGGGAATCCAGGTCCTTAGAGAAATGGGGTAAAAAAGTTTACACTTCTGCTACTCTGTCAGCTAGGGCCTTGAACTGTCAATTCCATATGATCCAATATCAAGAATTTATGCTAGATCAGTTAACTAAAAAACTGTCCTCTGATGAACCTTTAGATAAGAAGTATGTTCAGGAAATGGTACATAACATTCAGCAAGTTAGTAACCATTCTTTAAAATGCGGCTATGATGCACTGGAGGCTTCCTTTAGATCAGCCATGACTGGCACAGTTATCAGAAGGCATGCATGGTTGAAAGAGCAGGCCTTACCGGACCATGTCAAATCAAAGCTATTAGATGCTCCCATGGACAAGGTCAATTTATTTGGTTCTCCTGCACAGCAGGTACTGAAGAAGATGGAGGAGAAGGCAAAATCTGTACAAACAGTGAGAATTTTTACAGGTCCAACCTCCAAGGTTTAGCAGGAATTGGCCCTCCAAAAACTGGTCCTTTCCAGACACCTCTAAAGCTCAGAGAGGCAGGAATAGGCGTTCAAGAGGCAGAAACCAATCCAGGAGTGTCTACAGGGGACGCCAGTGGCAGGGTAACAACCAGCGAGGCACAGACGCAGCCACCACCACTGCATCAGGACAATCACAGTGACTTGGCTCTGGCACCGCCTACCAGGGAACAACCAGAAGCACCCTTAGGCAGAAAGCTAGCTTTATTTTCAAAAAACTGGCATTACATCACAAGGGACAAGTGGATTTTGCAAACTATAGACCAAGGTTACAGGTTTCATTTCCATACTCTACCAGCAAAGAGAGGAATGCCAAACCCTACCACCATCTCAAAAGGCAGAAGCTCTAAAACAAATATCTCAATTATTAAGGATGAGAGCTGTAGAAAAGGTACCATCTATGGAACAAGGAAAGGGATTTTACTCCAGACTCTTCCTGGTACCAAGAAAAGAGAGCAAATGGAGGCCTGTTCTCGACCTGTCCGCTTTAAACACATTCCTCATTGTTCCGAAATTCAAAATGCTGACTCTACAGCAGCTTCTTCCCATGCTGGGCAAGGAGTCTTGGCTGGTAACTCTAGATCTCAAGGAGGCATACCTGCACATCCCCATACGACCAATTTGCAGAAGATACCTCAGATTTCTTGCAGGATCAGAGCATTATCAATTCTCAGCATTGCCCTTTGGCTTATCTACTGCGCCCAGAGTGTTCACGAAATGCCTGGCATCAGTAATTGCTCATTGCAGGCTTCAGGGAATCCAGATTTACCCCTACCTGGACGACTGCCTGATACAAGCGGACAACAAAAACAAGCTAACAGAAGACTTACAAAGAGTCATTTACCTGCTACAAGCCCTGGGATATACAGTCAATATAAAAAAGTCAAGGCTGATACCATCCCAAAGAATAACCTTTTTGGGTGCAGAGCTGGACACAGCAAAGCAAATGGCATTCCTAACTGTAGAAAAACAAGAACAACTACCTCTCTACTTCTTGGCATTGACAAAGCAGAACCATCTAACAGCAAGGAAAGTACTGCAAGCCCTGGGCTTCATGGCATCCTGCATAATACTGGTCCCTCATGCCAGACTACATATGAGAAAGCTACAGTGGTACCTAAAGAATTTATGGTCTCAACACAAGCACAGCCTAGAAACCAAAATTCCAATAATCCCATGCCTGAAGCAAGAGTTCCTATGGCGGGCTTAGGCCTGTCAATCAAACACAGGATTGCCCTTCTACAGCATTCAACCAAGCCAAACCATCACGACGGACGCCTCAGACCTCGGTTGGGGGGCCCACATGCTGGACAAGTGCATACAAGGCTTATGGACTCAAGACCAGCTGCACCTGCACATAAATTTAAAGGAAATGCTGGCAGTAAAATTGGCAATCCAAACATTCAGACCATTTCTCCGAGAAGGTCAGTTGATGATAAGGACAGACAACACCACAGTCATGTGGTACATCAACAAACAGGGAGGCACACATTCATACCCTCTATGCCGGATGGCACTGGACCTATGGAATGTGGCTCTGAGCTACAACATACAGTTACAAGCAATTTTTGTACCGGGAAAAGAAAACATTCTAGCAGACATATTAAGCAGGACTACCACGGATGCCCACGAATGGATGCTGCATCCGGACATCTTCAAAGCCATTACAAGAAAATGGGGACTCCCAGAAATAGACTTATTTGCGTCCCCACGCAATCACCAGCTAAAGAAATTCTGCACAAGGGCGTACCACCCACTTGCTTGGAAGGTGGACTCCCTATCTTTCAGTTGGAAAAACCTGACAGCATATGCATTCCCACCTCTTCCTTTGATGCACAAGGTGCTATTGAAGATCAAAGAGGACCGTCCAAGGATCATTCTGATAGCTCCAGACTGGCCAAGGCAACATTGGTATCCATTACTAAGGAGCATGTCTCGGGAACAAATATGGACACTACCCCTGGTTCCATTGCTGTTAACACAGAACAACTACAACATTCTGCATCCAAACCTGAAAACTCTGCAACTGGCTGCCTGGAACATTACATAAGATCAATTAACCCAAATTTATCCCAAAGGGTTAAAGGCATTATCCTTGAGGCTCGCAGACCCTCAACAAGAAAAAATTATGCAGCAAAATGGAAAAGATATCTCATTTGGAGTACTACAAAGGGAGAAGATGTGTCACTGGTAAACATAGCCAACATCCTGGAATACCTGGCAGAGCTCTTCCATTCAGGCCTGTCCTATTCTTCCATCAAGATACATGCATCAGCTATTTCAGCAGAATACAGCTTGGATCCTCCTGTCTTCTCACATCCTCTGCTCAGGCAGTTTCTGAGAGGAATTAAAAATGTAAAACCTCCTAGGAAACCACCATTGCCAGCATGGGACTTGAACTTTGTGCTAGAAAAATTGACACTTCCTCCTTTCGAACCAGCAGCAACAGCAGAATTACAATACTTATCATGGAAGACTGCTTTCCTGCTGGCAATCACTTCAGCAAGAAGGGTATCCGAACTACAGGCCTTAATGGCAGTGCAACCCTTCCTGATCTTCCATCAAGACAGAGTGTCCATGAGAAAAAATCCTACATTTATGCCTAAGGTGGTATCCAGAGTGTCTTTAAATCAGGCTATCCACCTATCTACATTCTTCCCCAACCCACAGAACAGGGGAGAAAGGCTGTTGCATACCTTAGATGTACATAGACAGTTACGCTACTACCTGGACAGGACCAAGGACAATAGAAAAACTGACCAGCTTCTGGTAGCATATGCAACAGGAAGGGAAGGAAAAGCAATTTCAAAACAGACAATCTCCAAATGGATAGGAAATTGCATTAGATTTTGTTACTCCTACCATGGAAAGAAAACTCCAGAGAACATCAGGCCTCACTCAACAAGGGCTACAGCCACTACCACAGCTTTCTTACGAGGGGTGGCTACCAAAGACATTATAGAGGCTGCTACTTGGACCTCCGTGCATACATTTGCCAAGCATTATAATTTACCTTTATACTCTAGATCCCGAGCAGGTTTTGCCTCTGCTGTTTTGCAAGGGATCCTAACTACACCATAATCTATCTTTTTCCTCCTCCCCTAGTTTGGCTATGGTATTCTACCCATTTGTAAGGACTGCAGATGCATCCTTGAAGGACATAGTACAGTTTTGTACCTACCATAAATGTAGATGTCCGATAGGAATGCATCTGCAGTCAGGATTACCCGCCCGCCTTCCCCGCTGTGGTACTCCTAGGGTATTTGCCCATCTTATAGCTAGCTGGGGGGGGATCTGTTATGGTGTATTTGTTTGTATATATGTACATACATGCTTATTTTTTGTGTTTGCTCTCTACTATTTGGAAACATTGGCATTCATCCAAATTTAGCCTTCCAAGGGGGCACCTGGCATCTGGGGCAAGAAACACTGAGGAAAATGGCGTCAGCTGATGCCTTTATACCCGAAGAACTGCAGCTATGACGTCGGGTGAAGTGCGACACCAGCCGAGGCCAGACCCAGACTTTGGAATCCGGCCGACCGAAGGGCTGCCTGACGACAGGACAACCCATTTGTAAGGACTGCAGATGCATTCCTGTCGGACATCTACATTTATGGTAGGTACAAAACTGTACTGTATGGTTGGAAGGAGGAATTTAGATAGCATTAGGTCCAGCTATAAGGCCTGCAAGACTGCAGTGGCAAAGCTAGCTCTGGATTTAGAGAAAATTGGCAAATTATAATTATACAGAACAAGTAGCAGCTTCTAGGATGTCCCTGGTCCTCTGAGAAAGGCTGTAGACGTAGATGCAGCCCTGGTGGAGTGAGGACTGATCCACTGGGGGATAGGTTTTCCATGGTGCTCATCGCAGAAATGAATGCAATGGCTTATCCATTTAGAAATGGTTTGCTTTGGATTAGCCTTCCCCTTCTGCCCCTGCAGCAAATGCCACCAGCAGTTGTTCAGGTTTCCTTTGAGGTTTAGTCCTGTCCAAGTAGAATCTAAGTTGTCTGTGCACATCTAAGGAATGCAGTATCCGTTCCCCTTTATTCTGTGGATTGGGAAAGAAGGTTGGCAAATGAATGGTCTGATTGAGCCACACTGGATACCACCTTGGGCATGAAGGATGGATTGGTTCTGAGGGACACCCTGTCTGCATGAAAGATGATGAAAGGCTGCACTGCCACAAGGGCCTGTAATTCAGATACCCTTCTAGCTGAAGTGATTGCTAAAAGGAAAGCTATTTTCCAAGAAAGTTTGCAATAGCAGCTGGCTCGAAAGGAGGTAGAGTGAGTTTCTCCAAGACAAAGTTAAGGTCCCAGTGTGGGGTTGGAGCTCTCCTGGGTGGTCTCAAATTTTTGGCCCCTCTGAGGAACTGCTTGAGCAGTAGATGAGAGAAGAGGGGGGAGGTTCTGTGTTCTAATGAGCTGAAATGGCTGAGCGTGGATTTTAATAGAGTAAAAAGACAGGCCCTTGTGAAGCATCTCAGTTAAGTATTGTAAAATCTGAGGTAAATTGGGCGCTGCTGTGCTCATCCCTTGAGACTGGTTCCAGGCACAGAATCATTTCCATTTTTCAGCATAAAATTTTCTAGTACTAGGCCTCCTTGCCTCTAAAATGATATCCATCACATGTTTGCTGAGGGACTGTAAAGGAGAGATTAAGTAATTAGCCAGGCTGCAAAGTTCAGTATTAGAAGCTGAGGTTGCAGAATCTGGTTCTCCTGCTGAGACAGCAGGGAAGGAGTCTGAGGCAGGTGCCATGGAGATGATCATGACACTGCACAGGAGGGGGTACCAGTGTTGGCGCGGTCATTCTGGAGCAATCAAAAGCATCCTTGGTTTGTCCTGTTTGATTTTTAGTAGTACTTTGGAGAGCAGAGGCAGAAGGGGGAAGGCATAGACTGATAGGTTTTTCCATCTGAAGGACAGAGCATCCACTTTCCGGGCTTGTTTGTGAGGAGTCCTTGTGCAAAATTTGTCCAATTGGTAGTTCTTGGGAGAGGCAAACAGGTCTATATCTGGGCTCCCCCATTTGCTTGTCAACTTGTTGAAAATCCTTGGTTCCAGTTTCCACTTGTGTGGGTCCATGCATTTTCTGCTTAGTCCGTCTGCCAGTGTATTTAATTTTCCTGGCAGGAATTGAGCTTGTAGGTGCACTTGGTAGCTCAAGGCTGTGTTCCACAATGCCATGGCTAGTCTGCAGAGGGGGTAAGAATGTGTACCCCCCTACTTGTTTATGTACCACATAACAGTGTTGTCCGTCTTTACTATTAGTTGTCCTGGAAGAATGTGGTCCTTGAAGGCTGTCGGAGCATTCTGTACAGCTAACATTTCTTTTTGATTGATATGCAGGTGCATTTGACTTGGGTTCCATTTGCCCTGAATGCACTTCCCTGCCAGGTGAGCCCACCATGCATAGCCTGATGCGTCTTCTGTTAGGGTTTGGGTGGCAGGGGGTGGTGTGAAAGGTAGTCCCTTGTTTTGGTGGCAGGCCTCTGCCCACCAAAGGAACTCTAGACGTAGGCAAGGTATGATAGGAATCATTGTTTCTAGGTCTTGAGAATGTTGACACCATAGGCTTTTTAGATGCCACTGTAGTTTCCTCATATGCAGTCTTGTATATGGAATTAGAAGAATGCAGGAGCCCATTTGTCTTGCAGATAGCAAGGTTTTTGTGGCCACTTGTTTGAAGTAGGTTATCAAATGAATTTGTTTCTCTGGCGCGAGTTAAGCCATCTGGGAAGTTGTATTCAAGCTTGCTCCCAGGAATATAATTTTTTGACAGGGTACCAGGTGTGATTTCTTTTCGTTTATGGTGTACCCCAGACAAGTTAGAACCCTTTGTACAAAGGCCAGATGATTCAAAAGTATGTCCTGGCTTTCTGCTTGAATTAGACAATCATCCAGGTATGGGTATATTTGAATATTTCTTTGCCTGTGAAATGCAGTAACTATAGCTAGGCACTTTGTGAATACCCTGGACACAGTAGATAAGCCAAAGGCAGTGCAGAGAACTTATTGTGCGTGTAGCCTGCTTTGAAGTGTAGGTATCTTCTGCAAGATTCCCTGATTTGGATGTGCAGGTATGTTTCTTTTAAATCTATTGTTGCCAACCAGGCATCTTTGCCTAGCATAGGAAGTTATTGGTGAAGTCAGCATCTTGAATTTTGGAATCTCCAAAAAGGTGTTTAGAGTAGACAAGTCCCGGATAGGACGCCATTAATTGTTTTTTCTGGGTACTAGGAAAAGTCTCAAGTTAGAAACCTTGTCCCTTTTCCTCTTCTGGTACCAGTTGAATAGCCCCCATGCTTAAGAGAGAAAGTACTTGTTTTTGGGCCTCTGCCCACTGATTTGGGGGTAGGTCTGAGCACCCGCTTGGTGTTGGCAATGTGTGGAAGTGAAATCTGTATCCCTGGGACACTATATTTAAAACCCATTTGTCCTGGGTAATGAGTTCCCAATTCTTTGCATGAAGAGGAATCTTTCCCCCCAAAGGGGCAGTCAGCTGATAAGTGCTTGGAAATTTTAAAAGGAAGTCATTGAGACAGTTTACCATAGAGGGGAGTCTTATTATTCCCAGATTTGGAAGTGGAGGCCCCCCACTGCTTAGTTCTGTGTGTCCCCTGAGACTGAAACCTGGGGTTTTTGCTGTGTCTGGTTTTGGCTTGAGAAGACCTGGAAGGGACTGGAAAGGATCAATTCTTAGAGGGCCAGTGCCTACTAAATCTAGGAGGCTGAACTTGTAAAAAATCTTTTAACAGTTTGCATAGATTTAGCTTTATCTTCCATCTTTTTAAGAACTTCCTCAGCCTTGTTGCCAAACAGGTGGTCCTGATTTAAAGGAGCATCCAACAATTTAGCTTTAACATGATCAGGCAAAGATTGCTCCTTAAGTCAAGTATGCCTTCTGAGCACAGACCCAGTAACAGCAGCCCTGCAAGAGACCTCTAGTGAATCAAAACCACATTTCAAAGTATGTTTTCCAACTTGTTCAGCAGAATGCATTAAATCCTGTAATTCTTTATTTTCCACACAGTCAGGAATCAACATCGTTTTCTGTTTAAGCAATCCAGTAACATGTTGCTGATACTTTAACATATGAAACTGGCAGTTTAAAGCCCTAATGGCCAAGGTTGCAGAAGTGTAAACCTTCTTACCCCATCTATCCAGCGCCCTGGAGTCTCTATCAGAAGGGGTAGGATTTTTAGCAGTCGAAGCCTTAATGCCCTTGGGCCCCTGTGAAATAGTTTCTGGATCTGCAATAGGATTTTTAAAAAGGAACTTGTGGGACTCAGGGACCCTGTAGTATCTGTCAGGTTTACTTGGGAGCAGGAGGCAGGGAATCGGGGGCCAAACTAGATTCCGAAAAAGCAGCATCGGCAATGTCTAGTACAGGAGGAATAGCTAAGGGCCTATGCTGAGGGTAGGAGAAGGAAATCCCTAAGCCTCTTTTTTGAATCAGAAAAATCCTGGCTTTCCCAGTGGAAATGCTCTTTGAGTATGTAAGGATTCCCCAAAAGAAAAATCCTCAGGAGGGGAAGCAGAGGGAATGGAGTCCTCTGCATCAGAATCTTCATACATAGATAAGGGCAAATCCAGATCAGGATTCTGTTTCTGATTCTTCTGATGATCAGAAGATTCATAATCAACTTCAGTCCTAGGCCTCTTAGAAGGGGTGGGGGTGTTGGTTACCCCTGATTAGAGTCATTAGATCTTCAACCATTCTTATTTGTTTTTTAGGCATAGAGGCCTGAGCATGTGGCCTGGGCATCAGTTTTTTAGGCATGGATCGAGATTTAGGCTTAAGTAAAGAAGGAGGCGGCGGTTTAATATGCAAGTCCGTAGGCCTGAATACACCCTCAGAAGCCGGTGCCTGCACAGTGGCTCCGGACCCATCCAAGGTAGAGACATCTGCAGGTTCCATAGTTGAAGCATTTTGCGACTCTGAATGGGTCTCAGTAGAGTCCTGCGAATCAGAAGTAGTGGGTATCAAGGACTGCGGAACCACCTCACTGAGTACCGGCGAACTGGCGATTGGCTTTGGAGAAGCATTGTTGACAGTTTTGGACCTCAGTGGCCTGTCTCTGTCTTTATCTTTGCGTTTTTTTGGAATCCTGATAGTCGGATGGCTAACAGACGACATTTCTGGATAATTAAACCGAGAACCAAAATATTTAGAGGCAAAAATATACCGATGACGGATAGTGCACTGATTAAATAAAGCACAAAACCGACAGCCAGGTACGTCATGGTCAGGGCCTAGGCAAGGAATACAGTACGAATTAAAATCTTTGAGGTATTTGCTATCCACAAGTAATGCAATTATTAACTTTTACTGACATCCGTAAGGAGCAAGGAAAAGTTTCCCCAACGGGGTACTTAGCTTTAGTTGAAGACTTCGGTTCTGAAACTCGAAAATGAAAATTTCAGGATTCGGCCGACCAGCACTTGCAAATTGCTTTTAATTCGGGCACCGCACAGCAAGAAAGACTGATGTAATGGCATCGGCTGCATGTTTTATACCTCTGACTACCTGACTTCATGGAAGAAGGGACAGCAACTGACACAGGACCAAAGACTTTGTTAATCAGGCCGACTGAGGGCTACCTGCAAGCAGATAACCCAAATGTAATGACTGCAACAGTGAAACACGAACATGGTGTGTTTCTGGATGTCCTTCAAGGAGGCATCTGCAGTCCTTACAAATGGGTTGTCCTGTCGTCAGGCAGCCCTTCGGTCGGCCGGATTCCAAAGTCTGGGTCTGGCTTCGGCTGGTGTCGCACTTCACTTGACGTCATAGCTGCAGTTATTCGGGTATAAAGGCATCAGCCGATGCCATTTTCCTCAGTCTTTCTTGCTGCGTGGCGCCCGAAGCAGAAGCTGTTCGCAAGTGCCGGTCGGTCAGATCCAGAGATTTCTACTACCGAATACTACTTCGAAGACTTCTAAAAAGCTAAGTACCCCGTTGGGGACTCTTTCTTGCCTCAGCCGATGTCAGAAAAAGTGAATAACTGTTTAACTTGTGGGAAACAAATACCTCATAAAGATTTCCACTCTTACTGCTTACCTTGTTTAGGCCCAGACCACGACGTAGCAGCTTGTCTAGCCTGTGCCTCTCTTAACCGACGGACGCTTAGACGTCGGTCGGAATTTGCTGAGCAGTTTTTCGGCTCTGATTTTGCTTATATTATGCCGTCGGATCCTCCGACTTCACAAATATCCAAAAACGCAAGGAAAAGGACCGACACTCGCGGTCCGCGGTTTCGGCCGAAACCGCGGTTAAGCCATCCACGAGTGTCTCTGTTTCAGCTGAAGCCGAGCAAGCGGTTCTTCCTTCAGCCGAAAACATGCCTTCTACCGAGGCCTCTTCTAACCTGGTGGAATCGGCTTCTGAAATCCAACCTGCAGTTGCGGTTTCCCAGGAATTATCAGACACTATTCCCTTGGATATTTCAACTCCTGCACATGGAGCTGCTAGGCCCCCTGCAGCCATGTCCATCAAGGCCTTTGCCAGGGCTAAAGCAGCTAAAGCTACAAAAACTGTACCTGTTAAGACCCCCTCTCACAGGCCCAGCTCCAGTTCCCAAATGCTTTCTCTGGCAGAGGATCTCATTTCTTTAATCCGTGGATCCCAGCCTCATCCAGGCAGGACCTCTCATCCACCTCCAGAGAAGAGGCCTAGAGCAGAGCCCCCCTGAGCCAGTGTCCACAGATGATTCCTCTGATGATTCAGATAATACAGACCCTCCAGAGGCTCCTTATTCCCCTTATGAAGACTCTGATGCTGAAGAGTCTATCCCTTCTGCCTCTCTGCCTGAGGAATTTTCCTTTGGGGAAACCTTACATGCTATGAGGGAACAATTTCAGTGGCAAGGCCAAGATTTTTCAGACTCCAGGAAAAGGCTTAGAACCTTTTTGCATTTACCACAACATAGGCCTTTAGCTATACCTCCAGTTCTTTCTGTTGTAGATGATGCATTTAATGATGCTTGTACTGCTCCTGATTCATTACCTCCGGCCCCTGCTAAGCCCGATAGGTTCTACAGGGTCCCGGACACACATATCACCATTTATACAAGGCTCCTTTTGCAGATCCCGAGACTATCTCCCAGGGGCCTAAGGCTGTAGCAACTACCTCTGCTAAAATCCCTCCTCTGAAAGGGAATCCAGGTCCTTAGAGAGATGGGGTAAAAAAGTTTACACTTCTGCTGCTCTGTCAGCTAGGGCCTTGAACTGTCAATTTCATATGATCCAATACCAAGAATTTATGCTAGACCAGTTAACTAAAAAACTGTCCTCTGATGAACCTTTAGATAAGAAGTATGTTCAGGAAATGGTACATAACATTCAGCAAGTTAGTAACCATTCTTTAAAATGCGGCTATGATGCACTGGAGGCTTCCTTTAGATCAGCCATGACTGGCACAGTTATCAGAAGGCATGCATGGTTGAAAGAACAGGCCTTACCAGACCATGTCAAATCAAAACTATTAGATGCTCCCATGGACAAGGTCAATTTATTTGGTTCTCCTGCACAACAGGTACTGAAGAAGATGGAAGAAAAGGCAAAATCTGTACAAACAGTGAAAGATTTCTTGCAGGTCCAACCTCCAAGGTTTAGCAGGAATTGGCCCTCCAAAAATTGGTCCTTTCCAGACTCCTCTAAAGCACAGAGAGGCAGGAATAGGCGTTCAAGAGGCAGAAACCAATCCAGGGGTGCTTACAGGGGACGCCAGTGGCAGGGTAACAACCAGCGAGGCACAGACGCAGCCACCACCACTGCACCAGGACAATCACAGTGACTTGGCTCTGGCACCACCTACCAGGGAACAGCTAGAAGCACCCTTAGGCGGAAAGCTAGCTTTATTTTCAAAGAACTGGCATTACATCACAAGGGACAAATGGATTTTGCAAACTATAGACCAAGGTTACAGGTTCCATTTCCATACTCTACCAGGAAAGAGAGGAATGCCAAACCTTCCACCAACTCAAAAGGCAGAAGCTCTAAAACAAATATCTCAATTATTAAGGATGAGAGCTGTGGAAAAGGTACCATCTATGGAACAAGGAAAGGGATTTTACTCCAGCCTCTTCCTGGTACCAAGAAAAGAGAGCAAATGGAGGCCTATTCTCGACCTGTCCGCTTTAAACACATTCCTCATTGTTCCAAAATTCAAAATGCTGACTCTACAGCAACTTCTTCCCATGCTGGGCAAGGAGTCTTAGCTGGTAAGTCTAGATCTCGAGGAGGCATACCTGCACGTCCCCATACGACCAAATTGCAGAAGATACCTCAGATTTCTTGCAGGATCAGAGCATTATCAATTCTCAGCATTGCCCTTTGGCTTATCTACTGCGCCCAGAGTGTTCACGAAATGCCTGGCATCAGTAATTGCTCATTGCAGGCTTCAGGGAATCCAAATTTACCCCTACCTGGACGACTGCCTGATACAAGCGGACAACAAAAACAAGCTAACAGAAGACTTACAAAGGGTCATTTACCTGCTACAAGCCCTGGGATATACAGTCAATATAAAAAAGTCAAGGCTAATACCATCCCAAAGAATAACCTTTTTGGGTGCAGACCTGGACACATCAAAACAAATGGCATTTCTAACAGTAGAGAAGCAAGAGCAACTACCTCTCTACTTCTTGGCATTAACAAAGCAGAACCATCTAACAGCAAGAAAAGTACTGCAAGCCCTGGGCTTCATGACATCCTGCATAATACTGGTCCCTCATGCCAGACTACATATGAGAAAACTACAGTGGTACCTAAAGAATTTATGGTCTCAACACAAACACAGCCTAGAAACCAAAATTCCAATTATCCCATGCCTGAAGCAAGAGTTCCTATGGTGGGCTCAGGCCTGCCAATCAAACACAGGATTGCCCTTCTACAGCACTCAACCAAGCCAAACCATCACGACGGACGCCTCAGACCTTGGTTGGGGGGCCCACATGCTAGACAAGTGCATACAAGGCTTATGGACTCAAGACCAGCTGCACCTGCACATAAACCTAAAGGAAATGCTGGCAGTAAAATTGGCAATCCAGACATTCAAACCATTTCTCCGAGAAGGTCAATTGATGATAAGGACAGACAACACCACAGTTATGTGGTACATCAACAAACAGGGAGGCACCCATTCGTACCCTCTATGCTGGAATGGCACTGGAACTATGGAATGTGGCTCTGAGCTACAGCATTCAGTTACAAGCTATTTTTGTACCAGGAAAAGAAAACATTCTAGCAGACATATTAAGCAGGACTACCACGGATGCCCACGAATGGATGCTGCATCCGGACATCTTCAAGGCCATTACAAGAAGATGGGGACTCCCAGAAATAGACTTATTTGCATCCCCACACAATCACCAGCTAAAGAAATTCTGCACAAGGACGTACCACCCACTTGCTTGGAAGGTGGACTCCCTATCTTTCAGTTGGAAAAACCTGACAGCATATGCATTCCCACCACTACCTTTGATGCACAAGGTGCTATTGAAGATCAAAGAGGACCGTCCAAGGATCATTCTGATAGCTCCAGACTGGCCAAGGCAACATTGGTACCCATTACTAAGGAGCATGTCTCGGGAACTAATATGGACACTACCCCTGGTTCCATTGCTGTTAACACAGAACTACAACATCCTGCATCCAAACCTGAAAACTCTGCAGCTGACTGCCTGGAAATCACATAAGTTCAATTAACCCAAATTTATCCCAAAGGGTTAAAGACATTATGCTTGAGGCTCGCAGACCCTCAACAAGAAAAAATTATGCAGCAAAATGGAAAAGATTTCTCATTTGGAGTACTGCAAAGGGAGAAGATGTGTCACTGGTAAACATAGCCAGCATCTTGGAATACTTGGCAGAGCTCTTCCACACAGGCCTGTCTTATTCTTCCATCAAGATACATGCATCAGCTATTTCAGCAGAATACAGCTTGGATCCTCCTGTATTCTCACATCCTCTGCTCAGGCAGTTTCTGAGAGGAATTAAAAATGTAAAACCTCCAAGGAAACCACCATTGCCAGCATGGGACTTGAACTTTGTGCTAGAGAAATTGACACTTCCCCCTTTCGAACCAGCAGCAACAGCAGAATTACAATACTTATCATGGAAGACTGCTTTCCTGCTGGCAATCACTTCAGCAAGAAGGGTATCTGAACTACAGGCATTAATGGCAGTGCAACCCTTCCTGATCTTCCATCAAGATAGAGTGTCCATGAGAACAAATCCTACATTCATGCCTAAGGTGGTATCCAGAGTATCTTTAAATCAGGCTATCCACCTACCTACATTCTTCCCCAACCCACAGAACAGGGGAGAAAGACTGTTACATACCTTGGATGTACATAGACAGTTACGCTACTACCTGGACAGAACCAAGGGCAATAGAAAAACTGACCAGCTACTGGTAGCATATGCAACAGGAAGGGAAGGTAAAGCAATTTCAAAACAGACAATCTCCAAGTGGATAGGAAATTGCATTAGATTTGGTTACTCCTACCATGGAAAGAAAACTCCAGAGAACATCAGGCCTCACTCTGCAAGGGCTACAGCCACTACCACAGCTTTCTTACGAGGAGTGGCTACCAAGGACATTATAGAGGCTGCTACTTGGACCTCCGTGCATACATTTGCCAAGCATTATAATTTACCTTTATACTCTAGATCCCGAGCAGGTTTTGCCACTGCTGTGTTGCAAGGGATCCTAACTACACCATAATCTCTTTTTTCCTCCTCCCCTAGTTTGGCTATGGTATTCTACCCATTTGTAAGGACTGCAGATGCATCCTTGAAGGACATAGTACAGTTTTGTACCTACCATAACTGTAGATGTCCGATAGGAATGCATCTGCAGTCAGGATTACCCACCCACCTTCCCCTCTGTGGTACTCCTAGGGTATTTGCCCATCTTATAGCTAGCTGGGGGGGGATCTATTATGGTGTATTTGTTTGTATATATGTACATACATGCTTATTTTTTGTGTTTGCTCTCTACTATTTGGAATCATTGGCATTTATCCAAATTTAGCCTTCCAAGAGGGCACCTGGCATCTGGGGCAAGAAACACTGAGGAAAATGGCGTCGGCTGATGCCTTTATACCCGAATAACTGCAGCTATGACGTCGGGTGAAGTGCGACACCAGCCGAAGCCAGACCCAGACTTTGGAATCCGGCCGACCGAAGGGCTGCCTGACGATAGGACAACCCATTTGTAAGGACTGCAGATGCATTCCTATCGGACATCTACATTTATGGTAGGTACAAAACTGTACTTTGTAGCTATTTCAGGCTGAATGATGTGCTGTCATCTTTTCACCGCCACTAAATACAGACATTCAATGAGCATCAAACCTCTGAGTGGTTTCTCATTTTTCTTTGAACAAGACCTTGTAACAGTCCATGTAAACTTTGTTTTTAAAATGCAGTTTTTGGTGAAAACCTTCAGACACTGCAGTAAAGATGTATATTGCATGCTGCAAATGACATTGCTAGCATAACTTTTTCTCTCATTTGTATCTTTACAGCTGCATAGCATAGTTTGAGCTAAATTTATTTGATATGGAGCTTATTTGCTAATTTGACTTGTGTATTATATTTGCTTTTTTCACATTCACATATTAATGTAGACAACAATGTATTTATTGCATTTACAATATTTAGCTCCAACGGCGTCATGAGCAAATGAAGAAAAATTTAGAAGCGCAATATAAAGAACTAGAAGAAAAACGGCATCAGTTTGAGGACGAGAAGGCAAACTGGGAGACACAGCAGCGTCTGTATGAACAGCAGAATACTTCAAGGTAGTCTTAATTTTATTCATTGCATTCCTTTCCATTAAGCATTGTTATCTTTTAGGGGGCACTGTAGTGTATATAAAAAAAAATGAGTATAGTTGGTTGCAATTTCGTTTGTGTAAGACTGTCGAGTGCAAGTGTGTGTCAAAAATTAATTTTGAACTTGTGAATTTGTGTGATTTCCATTTATACCTTATGTAGTTCGTTAAGTACTTTTTAAGAAGTGCACTTGCAGACTTTTTTTTTCTTTTACTTTGAGAAGTGTGCCTTGTGTTTTTAGTCTGTGAAATTTGAAATTCCATGTTTCTATTCCAGCTCCTTGCATGTGAAATGTCAAGTCTTTCAGAATTGAAAGAGTATCTTTCAGAGATAAAAGGATGCAAAGTTGCTTGAGAGAAGTGGCATGTTGTAAATTTTAATATCGAAAGATTTTTCTTTAGGCTTGAGAGAATACAGCACCACACTTGGAAGGAAGTACTGTGTTCTAGCAAATTGCCCTGACTTGTGCACTTGTTTGTGCTGTACATAATTTTCTAGGGAGCATTCTGCAAATAGTAGCTTTCCGGGCATTGTTTTATTCCTGCATACCTGGACTTCCATAGTGCAGAAAAATATTTTTAAAAAGCATTTTTTTTTCCTAACTTGCTCCTGCTCTGAGCTTTTCTGTAAGAATATGAAAGAAGGTTGAATGCATCATGAAATGCTTCAGGGTATAGGCTAAATACTGGTTGAGCTAAGGTTTGAGGCAGAATTGGATTAGTGGTGATTTTTTTTAGGTCCTTTTCTTTTTTCCCCTCCTTTCAGCTATCATCCTCCCCCAATAAGACCAGAGTCCATTTGTTTGCCCTTACTTGGGTATTACATTTTGGAGGCGAGTCATTTGGGGAGGGGCTGTCTTCAGGCTTTTGAAAGGATTGTTAGTGCCTCTGCCCATAGTTCTTCATCCATGTGCTAGCTTTATTTATTTATTTTACATTTGTTAACCGGGCTAGTCTATCTGGATATATTTCCATTTTCAGTAGAGGCCCGGGGAGAAAAGCTCCACATGTAGACAGGACGGATACAACATAACAAAAAATACATAATAACAGATTAACAAACAGATTAAAAAAAAAGTGGTAGGTCTTTCACTCAAGACAAGAATAATAATTATATTTAAAGATATAGCTGCCGGAAGGCATGAGAAGGCCGGTCTCATGCCCAGACTGGTATCGCATTTCCTCCACACTTGATCGTATGGTGTAACCATTGTGTCCCTGAGTATGGAACTACTTGGTACCTCCATTCCACGTTAGTAGATGGCATTGTCCTGAGTATGTGCTTTAACTCTAACCCCTCCCTTCCCTTCTTACCCCCTCCCCCCTTTGTCAGCATGGAGAAGAAACCAAAATCCCTGCTGTGATATTCAGTCATCCAGGCTTTGAAGCAAATCTAGTGGTTAGTGTAAACGTTTTTTTTCTTTTGTTAGTTGTGGCCAACTTGCATACCTCCAGAATTTTTGCCACAGCCATTTTCCCTGCCTACGCATGTATAAATTGCTCAGATAGACTGGTATTTAAAGGGAGAGAGTCAATATTCTCTGCTTGTCTGATTGTTTTGATATGGATGGTAGATCATGTGATCTTTTTGTTTACATTCAGGCAATTTTTAGTTTATGAGCTCAGGTTTCAGTACTTTGGGGGAAGGGTAACTAACACTTCAGGAAATGCTATTCGTTTCCTCTGTGCACTCCTCTTTTCTGCAGCCATATGCTGATAGGAAAGTTTTAGCAGTCTTTGAAATCTAGTGAAGTAGTGGTTATTTGAGATACTTTTTTTCCAGGCAGATACAACAGTAGACTTTTTAAATATTTTCGGCAACATAGTTTTTTCTTGCTTGTCTTGATTTAATGATGATGGAAACACATGCAGTGGTTGTGTTCTACTGTATTGTCTAGAGCAGTGCTGTTCATTTGCTAATGTAACTGCTCATTGAGGTGCTTTTTTTACATACATGTCTGTTTCAGTTTGTTGCAGTGATGGGGTCCTATTGTTGTATGGGAAAAGGGCACAACAATTATGGGAGATGGCCAAAGGTGAATAATACAGGAAGCATTACTGCTCATGGAGGAGGAATAATTAGAATGCGTCAGGAAAAGGAACAGAAAGTACAGCGTTTTCAACTGGGTTATTCTGTTGTAGATGTCACAGCAATAAGCAAAACAGTTTACAAGTAATGAACCAAAAACAGACAGAAGAGCTGGTTCAAAAGACACTTAACTTTCCAGTGCAAAGTAAAGATTCCAAAAAAGTGTCACCTGTGTACTAGTCAACCTTGTATGCAAATTACTTTGTAGAGCAATTTGACTAAGGTCTGCAGTAGAAACTTGGGAAACAACCTCCTCAGAACTAGAGTCATGTGCTTGTGAGGAAGACATGGGAGAAGCCCTGTTCTTGTCATTATCAGAATCCTCTGATAAAACATCCTCACAATTTCAAAGGCTGCAAGCTAAGTAATTAATTTTTAACATACCCCACTGTCTTTAGATGAAATACGTTTAACCTTTTCTTTTTCCTAGGAACAACCCTAGGAGGAGACCAACTGAATAGGTGACATTTCAAATCATAAAACAGATGTCTTACCCTGGCCACCCTGGGAAAACCTCCAGGAGAAACTTCCATGCCCAAAGTTGATGGTTCTCCCATACCAGTATGGACACTGGAACAGCCACAGAAGGTATGGCTTACCCCCCTGGTCCATGGTGCCAAAAATAACTATACTAAAAGGTCCTGGTGGAACTACTCCGTGGTGTGAGTAACAAGCTATGGCCACTGCAGAGTCACCCATCAATGCTTGAGGAGCAGACCGAGTCAGCAGTACAGGCAAGGGCTCTTTATTTACATATTTTTTTCCTTTTAGATACATGAGGAGGAAGAACTGTAGGGACCAGTAAGCTTATCCATGTTCCTGCCAAAGGAGAACTTCTCACAGCATGATGTACCAGCTTGTTGAACAGACATGAATTTGTATACAGGGGTATAGCCATGGTTTTGGGAATAGTGTACCAGTTTTCTGAAGGTTTCCACCCCATCAAAGAAAGTCTGAACCTGGCAAAAAAGTAATTATGTAGATAAGAGGAGGAATAAGTAAATACAAATATTTACACACCCAAGCATTTTCAAAGGAAAGAAAAAATAAAACAAGGTGCCAGATTTCCAAACAGTTGCTTTTGATGTAACTCTGCCTTGATGTTGTAAGGCTTGCTGTCATTGTAAGTGACTTCTTTGGGTCTAAGGCCTATCTGTAAACAGGCTTAAACCAGAGGCCAGATTCCAATTGTCATCTCGGTAAACTGAGAGTCTGTATTCTTAGATTCCACTAATGTGAAGTGTGTGTGTGTGTGTGTGTGTGTGTGTGTGTGTGTGTGTGTGTGTGTGTATGTATGTGTATATATATATATAAATATAAATATATATATATATATATATATATATATATATATATATATATATATATGTATATATGTATATGTATGTATGTGTGTGTAAAACTATAAACCATAAAAAAATCAAATTCCAGCACCTGCACAGTATAACTGTAAAAACTGTATGCAATGCCATGCATGCCATTTATCTGGATGTGCCCACATTCAAATGTGTGTGTGCATGTAGATGTAGAGGTTCATAGGTGATTACTAGGCTAATTGCACAAGAGCCTTTACAAGCCAAGCAGATAATACCCAGGATGTAGCAATATTATATCTTAATTCACCAGATATGGGATGGGGTAGTATCAGGGTGGTGGGTCTTTGAGTGTTGGAGCCCTGAGTCATTTTGCAGACTGCCTCTGTCCATGAGGGACATGGGAAGTACCCCGGGAGTGAATTTACAGTTCCCCATCCAGTTTGCAAATTCTTTTTCAAGAGAGTGAGGAACAGGCTTGGTTTTACAAAGATGAGAAGTCTATTCCATAGACGAGGTAACCTTTGGGATATGAATTTCTCTCTGCAGAAAGTTCTGTTACAGTCCCAAATAAGGTTCAGGTCCATGGAATATGCAACCCTTGTATAATTTTTTTTGCAAATATGTAACATTTTCATAAGGGCTGGATCAGAGAATGCCTTGTAGGTCAAGCATAAGTCACCTCTCAATAAACGATGTGAGATGATGTAATAGCCCTATGGTCTTTAGTCAGTCTGCATAAGACGTGTCTTATGCTTTGTATTTTTTAAGTTAGAAGCCTTTGGGGCGGCTCCACTTTGTGTGAGTGCCTGGTTAAGTATATGCAGAAGGGTGCAATGTACTCTATTACGAGTCTGATGAGGGAGAAGTACAGTGGCATTATGACTTGCTTTGATCTTGATGCAGTGCCTTTACTTATAAGTTGAGCCACACAGAAGGCATTCCTCACTACCATAGCTATCTGGTGGCCAATGTTTAGGTTACTATCTGTGTTCCTAGGTACCTCACCACTGGGTCTACATTTAGGGGTGTACTGTCAGGGATATCTGATTTACCAAAGGTGTGATTATGTATTTTTTTAGTATTTAATCAAAGACCATGGTATTGGCACTAGTAGTTAGTCATTTTTAGACCCATTTGTAGGATGTCAACATTGTTTGGGAATAAAGTGATTGCTCCGGGCTTAAAGTCAATGAAATTGGTGACCCAGAGGTCTTCAGCAGTGCCTTTCACTTCAGTGAAGTATATACCAAACAGGAGGAATCCCAACACTGATCCCTGTGGGACACCACGAGTAACAGGTTCCTTATCAGAGGTGGATTCACCTATCTCAACATGTCCTGTCAGTGAGCCAGCTTACTATCCATCTGACGATGTAGAGGTTTATGCCTAACTCAGTAAGTTTGTTTATGATCCCTGAGTGGGAGAGTGTGTCAAAAGCTTTGGTCAAGTCTAGATAAGCGGTGTGTATTGTTTTACCCTAATCCATGGCCTTGGTGACTTTCCCAAAGAAGTCCACCAGATTGAGCAGGCAAGTCCTCCCTTTAACAAAGCCAGTTGGGTCTGGTCCAGTGTTTGGCGAGTTCTTATTATTGATTAGGTCCGTGATAATTCTCTCCATGTCCTTGCAGATAAGACTGGTCAAGCTTATGAGCCTGTAATTGCCTGGGTCAGTTGATGGGCCTCCTTGTGCAGAGGGATAACTGTTGCAGACCCCCATTCCTCTGGGACAAAGCCCATCCAGAGGCTGTGGTTAGAGGGGTTTCTACTGGCCCTGTTGGATTCTGTTTTAAGCTATTTAAGAAGCATCCTGGAATGTTGTCCGGACTCATGGAGTCTGTTTTTGCCTTTAGCAAGTGCAGTAATTAATTTTTCCTTCATAATGACTGGAGTGGGGATGGTTGTGGGTATTTCTTTTGGCTGTGGAGGAAGGCAAGAACTTTGAACTGAACTTGTCTGCCAGCCGGTGTGCTATAATTTCAGGCTAGGTGTAAAAGTTGCCATTCATGATTAACTTGGCACATTGCTGAGCATTTCCCCTGAGGTTAAGAAGATAATTTAAAAAAATCCTTATGGTTATCTTTCACCTGGGAGGCTATCTTTGCCTCATAGTTTGCTTTGGCAGATTTGACCAACTGTCTAATTTGTTTGTTTAGAAAGGAGAGTACCTTTTTGCACTATTTTATCTGTTCTTTCTTCCTGTTTATGCTAGGGGTCCACCTGGGTGGTTTATTTTTGCCAGTAATCATAGGTTTTACTCTGAAAGGTACTGCTTTCTCTATGCAGCTATAAATGTGTTTGTGCAGTGCTTGTGTATAGCTCATAGTAGGCCTCAGTGGCATCTGGGTTCGAAAGGGCTTGGAATTTTAATAAGCTGTCACTTAGTTTGAGGTATTTGGCCTTACCAAAGTTCTTAACAGGTTTGGAGTTTGATGGAGGTTTAAGTTTTAATACTAAAGGAGATAATTTTATGGTCAGATCTTAGCAGGGAGGAGTTAATACATGAGATGGAGCAGCATCCCCCCATGTTCATCCGTACTAGGTGTAGGATATTTGCACCTCTAGTTGGGGAGCTAACTAGTTGCTGCAGGGTGTTTGCATTGACAAAGTCAAAAAACCTCTGAGCAAGTGAATTATGGGACATACAACTCTCACAGTTTTTGGAGGGGTAGTTGAAGTCACACCCGTATGGTGTTAGGTTGAATGTTGAGATTCCAGTAGGTTTAGGGAGGTGGTTTTCCAGACTCATGTTAGGGGATCTGTAGCTAGCAAGAATATGATAAAGGGTTGCACCTATGGTTAGATGGGCATGGAGCATCTCAAGTGAGTCATTTTGTTAGACCAGTCTAGTGGTGTACTTCTCCTTTATGAACACTGAGACACCTCCTCCCTTTGTTTTATCCTGAGCTAAGGGGTATCAAAATGTATGAAAGGCATTGTAGCCTTTGACAGCCAGGGTGCTTTCTATGGTGCTGAAGCATGTTTCTGTGACTTCACATATGCCTGCATTCTCCACGATGAGGAGTGCCTCCAAGGAGTTGAGTTCTTTCTTTAAACTCCTAGCACTGAGCAGCAGTACCTTTGGAACATGAGTGATCTTTGTTATGTTGGAAGGCTTAACTTAGCATGGCCTAAAAAAAGGCACTACACGGATTGATAAAGTTTTTGCCAGTACTCAGAAGCTAAGTGGTGACAAGTGCAAACTATCTCTGGCAAGACAGTGTCATGTCTCCCCAGGCTGACAGACATTGGATCTCCTTGTGACAGTAAAACCTAAGCCATTTGTTGAATTCAATAATTTTTGCTGGTACTGTGGCATCATTGGTGAAAGTAGGATGGTACTCAAGGCTAGATTCATACCCACCTGGGATGCATATTCAGAGAGCTCCATCATGTCTTTTCATATTGTCCAGTGAGGTATATCTTGGGGCATTTACTCCCACGTGAACTTATGACCATGTTATACCGGTATTTGTGGTTTAGAGACCTAGGTGCTTGAGTGAGCTGGTGGACCCTGTCTCCAGACAAACAGCTCACTGTGATCTTCTCCTTGTTTAGCCTGGTAAGGGGGATGTATGTCTTACAATGTAATCCTTAGTAACTAGAATGTTTGGCTGTGTGGTGTGTTGCATTATGGGCTCGGAAGTGGGACTACTTTGATTTCCAGAATTATGTGCTGTGTGAGGTAGTATCTTTGAATGTGCATGGGACCAATGAGAAATTCATTTAGGTCTTGCAGGTTTGTGTAGATTAGAGTGAGTAACTCTGCCTATGTGGGTCTATGTTTGTTCCTTAGTGTTAGTAGTGAATGCTTTTGGTGTAATGCTGACAACCTGGTTTGCATTTTTCATGTGTGTATGTGAGAGCTTTGCCTTCAATGATATTGTGCATCTACATCTCTCACATACTGTTTGTTCTGTAATTAAATGGTTGTCAGTGAATATGAAGCAATTACTACACTACCACCAGATGTATAAATCAGTTACATTTATTTGAACTAAAGTCAAAATATCGAAAAGCCAATTTATCTAAAAGTCAAAATATCAAAAATTTAGAATTAGCCCTTTCTTTACTGTTGTGTAATCCCAGACTTGAGTCTAAGATTTTATATATAAATGTATAAAAAAGATAGATATATGCATGCAAATGAACATGCACACCTACTCTATGCAGACTGACAAATGGGTGCTTAAAACACTAGTCTAAGAGATAAGATATTTGATTGCCAGTGTGCCCTTGTCAAGCATATATTTTCATTTTCCTTTCATCTTTACCCAGTTTTTGCCATCCTCAGTACATTGCCTGTTGATTCATCAGTCATAATCTGGACAACTAATGAATTGAATGTGAACCAAGGGAAAAAAGTCAGCGATTCAGTATAATAAACTCAGCAGCACATGATGTTAAAAAACATACACAGTACAAAAAATACACATCCATACAAAGGCGTATACTTAGCACGCAATCAGATCAATGCACACGCATGCATATATTTATATACATATTTATATGCATATATTTATAGACAAACACAAATGCTCACCTAATCTGTATAAAAGGTCACACAAAGACTGGTTGC